>NC_044356.1:25750898-25868398 GCF_007364275.1 Archocentrus centrarchus | reverse complement strand
ATAGTGAGATCATGATTATTAATAACACAATCACACCAGCTACTCACGGACTCTGAAAACATCATGAATGTAATGAACAATTTTTTCAAGGCTCAATTTTTTTTTTTAAGCGGATCTATTCCGCTTTTCCTCTATTCACAGGAAAATAATCCTTATTTATCTCATAGCTCATCCTCAGTCTAAACCAGTCAGCAGGTATACTTTAAGCAAACTTTATTCTGATTGGCTGCCCCTCCTAAATAGGTTTGAACAGCAGGTGGGTGGGGCTTCTGTACTCATAACCAGTGTAGTGTATCTGGCATCACGTTTTAGGTATATCCACCCTCAGTGACATCATACAGAGAGAAGGGTGGAAAAAAACTGTCATTATGTGAAACTTAGGTCATGTTTAATATGAGCATCCTCCACTGTAGCAGTATATTTATATGACAAAAATGAGTGAAATGATAATAGGTCCCATTTAACAGTGGAGTTAGCTGAATTTTGCATTTAATAACAGTGAAAAATGTAAACTGAGCTAGAGCTGCCACAGCCCAGCAGGGAGTGAGTTTGGGTTGTTAGAGAGGGGCAAAAAAACCATCAGTGTAATGAAAAGGAAGGAGACGTATTTATAGCGCAAGACACATCAATTCATTTTGTTTCAGGTTATCAAGAATCAGAAAGAAGCTTTAATCTCAGGATCACTGAAGAGTTCTGTGAGCAGAAGAAGAGTTTGGTTTTGGCATGAAACTGAATGAGACTGAGGGGGAGATGGGGATCTGCGTGTGTGTGCGCGCGTGTGTGCATGTGTATGATTATGTGTGGCAGCATAAGAGGCCGTGAAGCGGCACTTTAAATCTCAGCACCGGGTTTGCAGAGTGGATCAAGAGCACGATGACAGTTTAGTTCGCGGCTGCGTGGGTTTTGGTGCTTTTGTCAAGTGAAAAGTGTTGTTTTGGCCACAAACACTCGACCATAAACATGAGCTATTGTTTCTCCAGCGCTGCCTTTGTGGTTTTATGAAATAACCATACAAAAGGAAGCCCACACTGCTATTGTTGTTGTTTCAAAAAGATTGTTTTGCTGCTAAATGCCCAGGACGGTCTTTAGACATTTGTTTTGCTCTCTAAGTAGCGCCTCAACTCAATAATTGAGGGGGGGGGGTCATTCTCAAGAGCACCTCCACCTTTATTGATCCCTTCTATTTAAAACAAATTAATAGATTTTATTGTCCCCCAGCTGGTCAATGTAATCCTCAGAGTTCTCCACTACTTCTTAGGCTCTGTGCTTCACTGGTTAAATTACAATCTTGCCAGTGATTTCCCATCATTCTCAATGCAAATTGAAATCATCCCCCCCCGAAGTTGGTTCCTATTAAATAACATCCAGGCCTGTCTGTAGTGATGAAGCGGTTGCTCAGTGAGGCGTGCGTATTTATTACCACTGGACGAAGAAGAATGGCAGGAATAAATAGAGGCTGGGTCTGGAGCTAGGGGGCCGGGCGGCAGAGGGAGGGGAGGATGTTGTTGTAAGTGCTGTGGCTTTATCAGTGAGCCGACAGAAACACAACCAAAGCAGCGCTAATGCTCCCAAAATTGCTGCCTACTTTTATCAGTCCCCACACATCAGGGCTGGAGTGGCTCAAAGTGCTGTTTTAAGAAGCAGACCCCTCCACCCAGTTTGTACAGTACGTGTGTGTGCGCCTGTGTGTGTGTGCCGCTATGTGCACATCAGTGATTGTGTTGTCTGGGTGTGTTTGTGTCTGAGGAAGTCTTTTAATTTTCTTCTGAGCAATTTTTTAGAGTGAAATCATTCGTGTTCTTCCTGCCTTGGGGTTGTATTTACTGTGTGTGTGTGTGTGTGTGTGTGTGTGTGTGTGTGTGTGTGTGTGTGTGTGTGTGTGTGTGTGTGTGTGTGTGTGTGTGTGTGTGTGTGTGTGTGTGTTCTATGTTAACCTAATGACATTCAAAGCATAATTTGACAGTTTAATCGAGATCAATATTCCATCTGATTATGGAAGATTGGAAACCAGTGAACTGGAACGGCTCTGCCATTGTTCTCATCACTGATTCCAGCACTGTGATGACCAGTCTGTTCATATTTTAAGTAAAGCAAGAACACAGATTTCGTTTCCTTCTCGTTGACAGTTTGATTGATGCGGGGCAGTGAGAGAAGGCTGTTTTTGTAATGATGGATCACCAGCTGTTACTGGGAGAGAAGTAAGGTGACCAAATGGGATGAAATAGATGTTGTGACATCACTGGCTAGGTGTGGTCAGAACAGCAACGACACAGAGTAAAAGTAACCCACTAGACACAGAGAGTTCAAGCAACAATGCTGAGGAAAACGAACCTTTTCTTAATTATTTTAGTTGCTTGTATATTCTTGATTAAAGGGCCTTAAAATGATATAATCATTGCACAGACATTACATTTATATAGTCATGGCAAAAAGAAAGCACACCTTCTGTCATTTCTAAGGTTTTATGTACCAGGACATTATAAAAATAATCTGTTTTTAATTTTTTTTTAGTTTGTTTAACAGAAAAAAATAATATTGTACTTATAAATTGATTAGTGCGTAATTACATCTTCCAACACATTGATGCGTTCTCACAAACTTAGAATTAATCCATTAAAAATACAAAGGAACAGGCGCCGGTTTGGGGTAGTTGCAATGTTCCCCTGTCAGCTTTGAACAGAGTTGTTTGTCCTACAGCAGCCACCGTAGATAGGATTATGCTCTTGAATTGGGAGGGCTAAAAAATAAAACAGAATTCACTTGACTACAGTCTGTAATCTACTGACGCCTAGCAGTGATATTTTACGGTGTGTACATTTAACCACAACACCATTACTGTTTCTACAGGAATTAAGAGGGTACATAGCAGCCAGGTGCTCCTAATCAAATGCACTTGATTAATTTGATCATCAGAAAATGTGAGCACTTCTATAAAAGCAGAGGTTTTGGCATTTTTCAGGTCTGGAGCATTCAGGTGTGTGTTAACACAGTGACGCAGAGGAAAGACATCAACGATGACCTTAGAGAAGTGACTGTTGCTGCCCATCTATCTGGAAAGGTTATGAGGTCATTTGCAAACAGTTTAAAGTTCATCATTCTACAGCGGGAAAGATTATTCACAAGTGGAAAACATTCAAGACAGCTGCTAATCTTCCCAGGAGCAGACAAAAGTGAGTGAATTCCCATAGACTCAGTTTAGCAGCAAGGAAAAATATGAATAGTCTGTTACAAAGAGTTCTGGCTTCTATGGATAGCTTTCCTCTTCATAACAGCTGGGATAACTCACCTGTTTGGATGCTGTTGAGGCTTGAAGTTAGAGGTGTGGCTGATTTGACTGACAGGTGTGCCAACATGGGCAGCTGTAACTGATAGGCGTCTGCTTGGCGTCCGCTCCGCTAATTTGAGTCGCTGGCCTGAGTGGACCTCTCCTTTGTGTTGGTGCCTTTTATTTGTTTTTGTTTTTTTCTGTGTTAGCCCTGCGACAGGCTGGCGACCTATACAGGGTGTACCCTTCCTCTTGCTCTATGACAGCTGGGATAGGCTCCAGCCCCCCCGCGACCCTGAACAGAATAAGCGGAAGAGAATGGATGGATGGATGGATGGATGGATGGGAGGAAATTATCTGATAAATAATATGACTTGCCCTGTAGTACAACTCATCCAAGAGGTTTGAGCTTCTGTTTTAGAGAGCAAAATTCTAGTGTTTTATTAGCCCACTACTTAGCACTGATTAGCAGATATGTGTGTCTGTGTGGTGTTTATGCTAACCAAGCTTGTGAGCGGTAGCCGATAACACTCCATCTTCAAGTCTTGTCACTTCTGGCTCAAAAATCAACATCGCTGGTGGCCAAAACACAAACCCTGAACCTTCAAAATGTGGAGTCTAAAAGTAATGAGTGACAGCATGGTGACTACAGCCATCGTTTATGTACAGTCACACAGTCTGGCAACCTGTGGAAATTTACGGGGTAACTTAAGACAAAATGCAAGTTTTCAAACTTTTTTTTTTTACTTGCTTAAGCATTAGTGTTACGGCCACTGACCTTTTGACCTTGGGCTCAGACGTGTGTTTGCTGGACTAGGGCTGTTCATGCTTCACGTGTTTAAGAGATTAAGTGATTAGAAGTGGCTCTCCTTTGTTAGTGGAAGCTTGGTAGGGGTTCTCTGGTATTTTTGTTTGTGTACCTTTTTTCTCCTGTTTTGTGGCCAGCCAGGGAGCGCAGGAATTGTCTTTTGTTTTGATGTAAAGCTTAGCACTACTTTTTGTTTCTAGGAAGAGTGTGTGTGTGTGTGTGTGTGTGTGTGTGTGTGTGTGTGTGTGTGTGTGTGTGTGTGTGTGTGTGCGGGAGGGGGGGGGGGGGGGTATTTTGGCCTTGGAGACTGTGACGTTTGACATGCTTCCTTTTGATTTTTCCTCCCTCTTTGTTTTGTGGACATTAAATTAATTGTAAATAGATGATTGTAAAGAATTGTGAATAAATTCTTTAAGTGCACGCAGGACTCAGTTTGTGGTTTGCCAGTTTTACACTCCCTGTGGCCGCTAGACCTTTCAGGTAGGGGGTTGTAACAGTTAGGCAATACAGAAACAAAAATCTACCAAAATCTGTTTGGTGGATGATATTTTTGTAAGGCTTTTTAATCCCCTACCCCTAAAAATTTCACAATTCATTTTGGATATATAGATAGCTTAAACTCCATAATTATGTTTCAAACAAGCTGCCACAGATGAAAAAAAAAAGAATGATAGTGTTACGACATTCTGTGGATGACGGATTATCACGAATGGTGAATGTTTAATCAGAACCACCGTTCATGTCAGTATCAGAATGCAGTGGATTCGAGCACACCCCCCCTTTAGTCACTGCAAGCACTTGTACACTCAAGTCCATTCCTTCAGCAGGTGCATCTGAGATCGTAACAACCAGTTTTACATGTGCAGTAGTTCCTGTGGGACAGGGGAATAGGCACTTTGCTCTCACTGATCTTCCATTCTCGCTCCTCAAGAGGCACATCTCTTCACTTGGACCACTGATAAACATGTGTACTGTAATATGTGGCAGCAGCTGTGGGAGGGGGCAGCTTGTGGGGCTCCACTGCAGCTGTGCTACTTGTTTTTTCATAGAACCTCTGCAGTCTTAGGCTGTCAAGGTCTTCATGATGGACATCTCTGCTGTTGACTGTAACAACGGCAATGCTTCCTGCATTGATGACATCTTGCTTGTTTGACTTTGCATTTATGAATACTTCTGCATGCGCACAGAAAGCAGCATCACTAAGTTTCTTTACTCCTTTGCTCTTCCCTGTGCCATAGATCCTGAATATAGTGTCACATCTCAGCAAAGCATGGGAAAATAGAAAGCACTTGGAGATTATGCTCCACAGGTGATGTCTTGTTGCTGCTATGTTCCAATACTTTTGTCCCTTTTGGCATATGGCTGGAACCAGATGGTGTACTTGGTATTCCCACGATGAACTGGCAGCACCAGGGTATCAGTGTCATCAGTAATGACGACTGTGTTGTTCTGTTCTGCACATGTCACATACGCCTCCGCTACCAGGACATCTGCATAACCCCTTGAACCTCACACCCTGACTTCACTAGTGTCTCGCCAAGCATGCAGAGAAACCTCTGCTTGTTGCCTTCATTGGAACTCCTTCTTCTTAGAATGAAATGTCATTGAAGAATTGAAATGCACTTCTGGCCCAGCGCTGCCCCTAGTTCTTGTGTGAGCACTGTCTTTAGCACTAAGTAGCTCACCCATACCTTTGACTGAGGCCCTGTTTACACAACAACGTTTCCAGTGGAAACAGCTTTGTTTCGATGCGTTTTCGATACGTTTCAGAAACAATCTCCGTTTAGATGGAAATGCTAGAAACAGTGAAAACGATGTAGTTCCCATTGCCAGGCCACAAGCTGGCAGTGTTTTTTTTGTTTGTTTTTTTGCAAAGCTTGTTTACACAACATGCACATGTGTGGAGGGACTCAGTGGGAGATCTGTTAATTTTTTACAAAATGGCCTTGTGTGGACTGACGACGAGGTTGGATTCCTGCTGAACACAACTCAAAATTATAAAAATGCAAAAACAGGAAAATATTGACTGGGAATTGTGCCACTCGAAGTACGCAGATATTTAAGTTAAAGTTTAAGTTAAGTTCAAAAGACTGAGCAGCACAAGAAGCACTTATGAATCCACCATTGTGATTGCTGTTCATCTATTAGCGCATGCGTGGAAAACTGTGGCGGGCGCAACCACAGTGCGCATGTGCGAGTGCCCCTGTTTCCAAAAAGCATTGTTTTTGTCCATTTACATGGAGACGGAGGCTGGAGCGTTTCAGAAACGCTCCACTCTCGAGGCTGCCTCCAAAAAGTATCGGTTTCACTCCGTCCTCGTGTAAACGGGAGGCCGAAACACATCAAAATGTACCCATTGTCATTTTGAAAGGGTGTCATGTAAACAGGGCCTGATGTATGTAGGGTACATCATCAGGATCTCTTCTCAGGTTGATCCCTTTGTCCATGGGATATTGTGAAGGAGGGCACCTCCATCAAGGACAAAAAGAGCTTTGCTCAGCCTCTGGTGGTTTGGGCGCTGCTTCAGAGGTAGAGGACCAAAGCCTCTCTACTAAGGCTAGCTTTGTTTGCAGCTCTCATCATCTGTGGTGACTCAAATAATGCAGACGGGTATGATCAGGGTTCATATCTGAAAACATGAGTGAGGTCACCACTTCTAGTACTAGCTGTTACAAGACACTGGTGCCCACACTGTGTGCCCACTGTGGTAGCCTGGTTTGGCAGAAGGTGTACTCTGTTACCTTCTAACCTGTCATGGATTTCAGTATGTCGTTTCCAGCATCCTTTGTTGTTCCACAGTTTAGTCCTGCATGTGCCGCTACCTCAGTGGTGATGCTTCACAAGTTTGATGCTGAAGGGATTCCAAGGTGTTCCAAGAGGTTTTCCACATCATAGCATCTTTCCTCATCCTTGCCACGGTAGACTCTTTGTGTTGTTCACTGGTGGTGAGTGTCTCACCTGTGAAATCCTGCATGGCACTATTCACTTCTGCACAAGAAGGGGTGGAGAGAACTCAGATGAGGTGCTGAGTTTCTGTGAATGCTGGTTTCAGGGATCCATAGAATATCTATTTTATATGGCAGCCACCACTGATTTTCAAAATGGCCACCACTGAATTTAAAATATCTTTAAAAAAAAAAGCGAACGCAGGCGTCTTAACTGATCTGGCCATAGAGCAGTGCCTTAAAACTGGGGTTAAGACATCAATCTTACATCATTAGCTATCCAAGTCGTAATTCTAGAAACATTATCTTCATTTTGCTTGCAGCCATTTTGAACATTAAGATGGCTGCCACTCGCTGGGGAGTCTGGTGATTGCCGCTGCATTGCCAATACCTAATACCAATACCTAATACCTCCATTTAGACACCAAGATCATTAATCTATGTTGCTTAATAACAGTTACTGGACTGTATATGTACTGTGGTGGCCATCTTTAATATATGTGGTAAAATATAAAAAAAATATCCACCAATCCAGTTTTGGTAGATTTTTACTTGAGCGCTGTTTGACAGCTGAGGAAGCGGGTAAAAAAAAGGTTTGAAAACATTTGCAATTTGTCTCGGGTATAATCATGTATTGCTCGGACTAACATCCAACTGACATGTTTTCCATGTGACAGTCATAAATAAAGATGTAACTCAGTCTGATTTGTTATTCAGTCCCGATTAGCCCTTTGAGCCATTAAGCTATCAGATTTCTTTGAAATTCATAGTTTACCTGCTTCCTGAGTTGGAACTGAAAAGCGAACAAGATTACCACTTTCTCACGGCTCATCTTCAAACAAATATTTTTTTATTTTTTAACTCGGCTGCTGGGACTCTTTGAATCCACAGAAGCATTTCAAGCGGGTTTGATCCACTCAGCAGCACCGTCTCCCTGCTGTGGCCTCTGGCTTCTTTTAGTCTGATGGTGAAATGACTATTTCTTCACTCTGCACTGATGAATTCCTCCCCTGCGATGAACAGATTTAAGATCACACAGCTGAAGTAACGCAATCGCTCAAGATGAAATGAAAACAGTCATGACAGTTAAACACAACAATAGCCGCTAAAGCTCCCATAAAACATCACCGCAGTGAGTTACTGTCCTTTTCGTGATGGTGGGTCCACCATTAAAGTGACTGCGACTTCACTCCAAACTAGCTTAAATAATTTCAGTCATCAACTTTTTGGTTCACTGCTGGATGTTCTGCAACCCTTGACCTGTTTTTACAGAGCATGTTAGCATTCCTCTGCGCTGCAGACGGGCCTTTGAGGAAAGGGTTGTTGATTATTGATGAATTTCATTAGCAGACTGAGAGCAGATTGAAGGAATATGCCACCACTGCTGCTTCATCAGACAGTATAAATATTCAGCAGGCACCAACATGTGGAAAGCGCATATGCTGCTGCCATTTCAACACACCATCTTTGGCCACCTCTCCCCCGGTCTCCTCATTTTATTTATTTAGTGTGTTTTTTGTTTTTTGCTACTGAATAATTAGATTATTGAATCTCTGTGTCTCTCTCTGCCATCGTTATGTCTCCCCGTACCCCCCCTTTTCCTCCCAATATAATAGCTGGATGAGAGAGACTGGGTTAAAAAAGGAAATTATTGTTCTGGGTGACAATACTGTACAATATAGCAGGCAGACACACCCCGTTCCCTCTGTGCTATGTCAAGGGAAAATGCTTTAAACAGTTTGAAAGGGGTTTTAACAGGATTAGATGGCCTACAATCAAAAATGTGCAAAGTGCAGATGCTTCTTTTTTTTTTTTTTTGGATGTGAAAAGCTGCTCCACTCTAAATGTGCATGTGGTGAGAAAGCAGCTCCGTCTCGCTCCCTCTCTCTGACTTGTGTGTCCATGTCCAGTGTGTGAGCACATTGCAAAATGTGTTTTTTTTGGGGGGGTTTTTTATGCTAAAGGAATCTCTGGTCCCTCTGCTTTTTGTATGAGTTTGCAGTCTTGCTTGTGTTCTCATTGGCATTCAATCTGTGCTTCAGGCTGACTGTATAGCTGCCATGGCGTCAGCAGCCAGATCCCATGGGATCCCTTCGCCAGACCCTGACTCATACCACCGCTGCTACACCATGTTGCCACATTAATGCTGCTGTCTTGGATTTGTTTTGCCCAAATCGCTTCTGCTGTATTTTAACAAGCAGCTCGACTCAATAAACTGTCAAAACATCCCAAAAATTGAAGGTTGAGCCTGTGACTCCTTGTTTTTCGTCCTGTTACATAAATTGAATTGGATGTGGAGAGAGTCAAACACATTTCTTTGCCCACACTGGCGTACCTTTTACTGTAAAATGGCTGACAAGTAATCAGAGAGAAGCTTGCTCAATTATCATGCTGGACCTGTCAGTGTAATCATGACAGGACTGGAATAAGTTTAAATGGTTTACGTGGGCACTGGGTTAAGGATGAAGCCTGTGAGTGTTTCACAGCCTGCTCTTTGGGTGAATGATGGTGATTTTGCTGCTTTCTCCCAGGGTGTATATATTCTGAAAGGATGTTACAGAGTGCTTTATTTGCACATTAGCTTTAGAGTACACAGGGGGATTGGCAGTGGCAGTAGAATGAGCTGCAGGAGGCTGTCCAGTCCTTTTTATGGACTTTCACTCAGCACAATCAGACCTGTTGGAAGCACTACTGTCAGTATTTTTTGGTGCAGGGGCTCAGCAGCTAATCAGATCATAATTGGCAAGTGAAATTTTTTAGCTTAATATTAAGTTAATTACTCGTTTTTCTTTTTCAAATTTCCACCTCTTCTGTGAGTCCAGTTCAAATTAGCGTATGAATTATAGAAGTAGGAATCAGTGCTACATCCAGCAGGGAAGAAGTGACAAAAATATAAAAAGTGCCTCTTGGTTTTCATCATTCTTTGATGAGCATGATTGTGGAATCAGTATTAAAGTGGGCCTATTATGCTTTTTCTTATTTTCTGTCAAGTCAAAATGAGGTAAGTGTATGTGCAAGTAATCTCTGTGAGCCAAAACCTCAGGGGACGGGGCGCCCGGGTGGCTTAGTGGTGAAGCCGGCGACCACATACATATGCCGCATTGCGGTGCGGGTGGCGCAGGCTCGAGTCCCGGCCTGTCGACAATTTGCCCGCCTGTATCTTTCCCTCATTTCCTGTCTCCCTCCACTGATGATAAAAGCTGCTTTGGCCAAAAATGCAAAAAAAAAAAACCTCAGGGGAGGGGCTTCAGACTAAATACTCTGTTTCAGACAGTTTTTCTGTGATGTCAAAGACAGGGGGCATCCCTAACATGGTCATTCAGGCACACAGCGCTGACTGTGAGCAAAGCCTGCTGCTTAAACCTTCTGTTTATGAGAGACAGCCAATCAGAAACGTGCTGCCATAAAAGGAGGGTGACTTTGAAGGGAGGAGAACTAAAGCAGCCTGTTTCAGACTGGATTATTTTGAACTGTATATCACACAAAGCTAGTGTAGCCCTTCTAGTCCTCTAGAGTCCATTTTCTTCCACTTATCCAATTAAGGGTTGCAGTGGGGTTGAGGTGTACCGTGGACAGGTTGCTAGTCTGTCACAAGGCTACCACTTAGAGACAATTAATCTTCAATTAACCTCTTTGGACTGTGGGAGGAAGCCAGAGAGCCCAGGGAGAGCCTATACAGGCACATGGAAGACATACAAAGCACGCAGAAAGGCTCCAGCTGTCTGGTGGATTCAAGCCCAGGCCCTTCTTGCTGTGAGGAGACAGAGCTAACCACCATGCTCTTCTTACACCACTTTGCACCTCTAGAGTACAAAAATTAAAGAAAAAACTTTTCTAAACCTTATTTTGAGTTTCCAAACCTTTTAAGTGTTTTTGTTTTATTTGACTAGAGATTCTATACATGCTGTTTAGATATCCTGATGGCAGCTGAAGTTAAATCAATGGCCTTTTCCCTGTTAATTTAGAGAGGAGCTTTAAAATAAATGATGTAAAAATGAGGAAAAGCTGCATAAGCATTAATAAGTCTGATCTGAAGCCATTTTTCTTGAACCAGCTGGAAATATCTGGCAGATATATGAGCTCATTTGCACTTGATTTCACACATTTCTAGGAAGAAGAATTATTGTATTAATATGGCAGATAATTGCACAAAACTATATGAGAGTTAAAAAAAGCTGAACCACTGTAAGAAAAGAAAAATACTACGACCTGATGGGATGGACAGTTTTTGTTGCCTTTAACTTCTTGACCTGTATGCATGCCAAGCGAGGATGAGAGAGTGTTCTGTCTGTGTGGTGACAGCTTCTAAATGCTGACTTTGATAGTGTGAGCGTGGAAGTGATGCTGTAGCACATTCCCTGGGCTCAGACTGTCTGCCTGCCGATCTGTGCCGTCTGTTCGTCTGTTTGTGTGTGCATGCTATGTAGTACCACTATCCTTTTGAGGACCTAACATCCTCACTAGCAAACAAAAAATGAGCCCTTCTAAAAGTGAGCAAACATTTTGTTATTCTGGATTTAAGGTTAGCGCATTTTAGACATTTAGGGGACATAAGTCTCTAACACAGTCTCAGAACTCATCGGTGTGTCTCTGGTAGGTCTTTCTCAGGCCTCACGCTGTGCTCTGGTTAAGGGACACGAATTGAGGGAAGGCTCCAGTTTAGAACCAGTACAAAATTGTTTGGATATAAACATACAGGTGGCCCATATTTCTGTGTGCTCCCACTGCAGGAACCTCCCATGTGGGAATGCTTTAAGGGCCATTTTCAGGGGGTACTTCTGCACTGCCCTGAAAAACTCCTGGGTGGTTCAGCACTGACTGGATAAACTTGGAGAAGACAGTGAAAACAAGCCTCATTAAACTCAAGCAACCTAGCAGAAGGCATCCAAAGAAAAGCAGAACAAAAAGTGTAAGAGTCCATCCATTCTCTTCCACTTATCCTGTTCAGGGTTGCTGGAGCCTATAGGGCAAGAAGGAGGATACACCCTGTACAGGTCACCAGCCTGTCACAGGGCCAACACAGACAACAATTCACACCTATGGGCAATTTAGAATCACCAATTAACCTAACCCCAGTAACACTGTGTGCATGGGAGTACTCAGAGAAACCCCATGCAAACACAAGAAGAACATACAAACTCCACACAGAAAGACCCCAGTCAAAGTGGAATCGAACCTAGGATCTGCTTGCTGTGAGGCAGCAGTGGTAACCACTACGCCACTGCCCAGTGTAAGAGTCAACAATTGATCAGTGAGAAAACTTTTGTATTTTAGTTCATTATGCAGAAGGTGCAATCTGAAAGAGATAGACGACTGCAAGGTGCTGTCAGGGAGAATGTAGTTTGGTAGCATCAGATGTTAGACTGTAGGATGACTGGACATCAAGAAGAGGAAGTGAGTTTAGGCAGAAGCAAAGATTAAATGGTGGATGTTGAAGAAGAAAGAATGCTGCACAGAGTTCAGGAGTTGAGACAGGCTTTGGGCAGTATGGAAGAGTTACCAGATGACTGGGAAATTACAGCTGTAGTGCTGAGGGAAACTGCCAAGAAGTTGTTTGGTATATCCTCTGGACAGAGGAAAGAGGACCACTTGGTGGTGGAATGAGGAAGGACAGGAAAGTACACAAAGGAGAGGTTAGCAAAGAGAAACTGGGATAATCAGGAAAAAGAAGAAAGTAGACACGAGTACTGGGAGGCTAGTTATACAGCAAAGAGGGAGGTGGCAAAGGCAAACAAACAAAAAAACATGAGGCTGGACACTAAGGAAGGAGAAAAGGTCTTGTATCAATTGGCTAGGCAGAAATCAAGCAAGAAAGGATGTGCAGCAGGTTAGGGTGGTTAAGAACAGAGATGGAAATGTGCTAACTAGTGAAACGAGTGTGTTGAGAAGTTGAAAGGAGTATTCTGAGGAGCTGATGAATGTAGAAAATTAGAGCAAGAGGACAGATGGAGCACAGTTAGTAAATCAGGAAGTGCGGAGGATTAGTAAGGAGGAAGTGAGGGCAGCTATTAAGAGGATAAGAGTGAAAGGCGGTAGGTCCAATCTGTTCACGTTTGCTAGACACTGCTAGCTCACTGATTCTGTCGCTACCCGATTTTGAGTGTGCATGCGTTGGCGATATCTGCTTCCGGTTAACATGGAAATGGCCTCTTTTGTGGAGCTTCCTGATTGGCAGCACTAACTCTAAATTTCAAGTTATTAACTTGAAATTTTGAGAAACTTAATTCAAAATTTAGAGTTACAGATGGCATTTTAAATTTTTTTTTTAATGGCAGAAACAAGCTTTCATAGATATGTCTAGGAGAGAGAGCAGTGGACTTTTTAACCAGACTGTTTAACACAATCTTGGAGAGTGAGAGGACGCCTGAGGAATGGAGAAGAAGGGCACTGGTACTCATTTTCAACAATTTGGATGATGTGCAGAGCAGTAGTAGTAGTAGCAGCAACAAGAGAATAAAGCTGTTGGGAAAGATTTGTTGAAACTAGATTGAGAAGAGAGGTGTGGTTGTTTTACATCATGCATGTTCTGAATCACTGATAAATACCCACACCTCCACAAAGCCCTTTGGGAAGGTGCCACATTGCTTGAAGAGAAGCTGTGGCTGCTTTGACTGTGTTCGTATGTGCCAGACAAACAGACCTGCAGCTCTGACACAGAGAGAACAGAAAAGGGAGAAGGAAAAATTCAAGATGTGACATGGTTGTTATGGTTTATAAAGTCCCGTGTGCAAGAACAGCTATTTTGTCAGTGGATTCTGCCTGATGTTTGTAGGTCTTTACCACAGTGGAAATGCAGGCAAGCAGTGGAGCCTTTGAGCTCCCTCAAAAAAGTCCTTGAGAGACTAAGTCTCAAATAATTTGGATGGAGAGACAGCCAGTGATGGCAAGTTCTTCTGACAGCTTTGAATTTCAAAGCAGTGATAACAAACACATGGCAGTGGAGCTTTTGCACACCTGAGTCACCTGCATGCCTCTTTTCTACCCTGTTTCTGTTTTGCATTGTATTCAGATCTACTGTAGGTAATAAATCAGCTGCATTGATGCTGAAAATTGGTATCAATATTTTTTTTATCAATATCCATTCCTAATTGTACTTACACATTAATAAGAATAAAAATAACTTTATTGATCCCAGAGGGAAATTCATATGTCTGACATAGCTCATCTGCGATTTGTATGAGAATTGAAAAGCCTGATGGCTGTGGGTTTGAATGATTTCGAGAGGGGAGTCTTCCAATACTGATGTTTTTTTGTTTCATAAATATGTTATAAAGTGGGTGATCAGAATTGATCAGGGCGGCTTCTGTGGTGGTAACTGGTTACACGCCAAGTGGTGGTAAGACAGTAGCTCTATTAGTTAGAGAACGTGATTCTGGCCTATTAAATACATTTGTACATGGAAATCAGTGTATTTTATCTGCAGAGCAGGCAAGTGAGATCCAGTCAGAAGTGGTAACAATCTAACACCATGGGAGATGGCTGTGGAGCTGTCCACTTGAGTAACTTGGGGTTGGGTTATCAAAGTGTGAATGCGTTCTCACCTCACCTAAAAACATCTGTCTCTCTCCAGAATACAGAGGACCACTTGACGTTCTTGATCACAGTGCCCACTGCCCTCTTCCTCTTCCTGTCCATCTTCATCCTCGTCTGCATCGAATCGGTCTTCAAGCGGATGCTTCGCCTATTCTCTCTGCTAATATGGGCCTGTCTGGTCACCATGGGTTATCTGTTCATGTTCTCTGGAGGGAGACTCAGCCCCTGGGACCAGGTAGATCATTTTTTAAAATTTTCTGTGTGTGTTTGGATGGGTCAACAAGTGTGCCCGTGTGTTAAAGAACATGAGAACGTGTTGTGTCTAGTGGTTGGCACATTATTTAATCGGGTGACTTTCAAAATGTTCACAGCTGACTAATTTGGATGTAAAAATCTTGTAAGTATCGTTAAGAGGACCCTATTATGCTTATCTTTATTTCATGCCATATTGAAGTTTCTCATGTGACAATGTGCACATTGCTTGAGAGTTGCCATATTGGACATAAAACAACCGCTAGGGAAAAATGTATATTCCCTGACTGGTTGACAGCAGTTCCTGGAGGTTGCTGGCAGTCGCTGGGTGAAATTAATTGAAGAAGGTGCTGCACCAAAAACCTCCTAGTTATTGCTTTGGTTGCTTGTAGATTGTAGCTGTTCATGTAGTACAACTTGAAAAACTGCAATACAAGTTGTTGCAGACCAGTCTCTAGGCCTGTGTGACTGGGGCCTTATGATCCCACATTGTCACCATGATTGTCACAAGTCCAAAATGGTGGACACCTTAATATCAAGTGGTTAGTGGTCACATGTCTGCAAAACCTCAATATTTCACACATTACAATGGTAGATGCTCCTAATGAAACAGGCAAACAGCTCTGTAAGCACAGAACCCCGGTTCAGACCTTCTGTGTGCAAGGGGCAACCAATCAGATGGAAGCTGACTTAAAGGAGTGAACTGAACTGAAGCGAGGTGCTGCACCAAGTCGAGTATGTGCTAGGTAAGGATTTTTTTTTTTCAGTGTGAATCGTGTACGGCTACTCCAGGACAGTCCAATTTAACATGGTTGACATCATTTCATTAGGGACACTTTTTGCTTTCACACTGTGTGACATGAGGCAATGGTGGCCTAGAGCTTAAGAAGTGAGTTTTTTGCGTGTTTGATGGGTTTTTTTTCTTTCTATCTGCTAATCATGCAGATAATTGAAGAACCTTTGTAATGCAAGTAATGACATAATTGTAACTGTAACGTGATTACTGAATTTAGTACAATAATGAATTGCATTACCGCATTTCTAAAAATGTAATGAGATTACAGGAAAGCGTTACTTTGTAATGCATTACACCCAACACAGGTTGACAGTAAGAGAAATTATGTGAGCCACATGATCGAACAAACAGTATAACAAGTAATCATGCAAGGAAAGATAACCCAACCAAGATTTTGTACCCTGCAAAGAAACTGCATAAGCTAGAGCAGTATTAACTTGAAACTGTACTCCAGGGATACATCATACTGGCATGAAGCTGAAGGATTCACACACTCCAGATTAAAACCTCTTAAAACATACGGCATATAAAAGGTGGACAAAGCTTATGGCTCTAAAAAAGTGAAGCCAATGTCTGCCTTAAACCTTAAACCTGCATTATTTGAATAGCCAGCAGGGGGTGACTCCTTGGAGATTCACAAGTCCAGCTGTGTCAAAGTCTATTAAAAAAAAAAACCCTCTGCCTCCCACAATCCGCACTCTCAGTAAACACTTTCCTGGTGAGTTTCTGGTCTAAATTGCTAGTTTCAGATCTTAATAAATACGACATGATGTTTTGCTGTTTAAATTATGGTCCCTATTGGAGACAAAAAGAAAATAAGGCAGAGTGCACTTGTGATTGACAAGTCTGTGAAAGCATACAATTAATAAATATGTGACTAAAGCTGTTTAGTCACACTTTCTCTCTACTCCAAATACTTTAAATGAGGCTTCTGCCTGAGGATAGCGTGCAGGAGACAGGACGCAGGATGACCGCTCGCTGGCTGTGAATACAGCAGACGTTCATCTGCACTGTTTTCATATTGATGCAAATCAGTGCCACGGGACATCACACAGACTTTGTAGTAGGGAGCTGGCAGGTTAAACGCCGTTTAATGTCGAGCCGACTGTGTCAGACATTTGCATGCATCGCCCCCTGTTACATGTAGAAAAGTTCAGTACATGCGTGAAAATGGCTTAATGAATAATTGAGCCTGATAATTAAAGTCTTTCGAGACGTGAACGTGCATTCAAGAGTGCTCTTGGGATTTCATGCATGTGTGTGTTCAGTATGCGACGAAGAGTTCTTTTCACACATCTGTCCATCAGTTTCGAATGCATACATGGCTGTGTGTGCGTGCCACAGTGTGTGTGTGTGTGTGTGTGTGTGTGTGTGTGTGTGTGTGTGTGTGTGTGTGTGTGTGTGTGTGTGTGTGTGTGTGAGAGAGCAGAATTAATTTGATGTGTTAATGAGGCCTGATGAGAGCTGGAGGTGAGCAGATCAGCACACAGACACATTTGTTTTCAGTGCCAGGCTCCTTCTTTCTCTATTTCAAGGTTCCTATTTTCTCATGCTAGCAGCCTGTCTCCATCTATTCATCAAATCCCATTTTTCTCTCCTCAGTTTCCACCTGCCTCCTTTTCTCCTGATAACCCCACCCCCACCCCGCGTTCTCCTTTTACTTCACTCCTTCGGCTGGATTGGGGATATTTTTATCATCAGCCACCTGTGAGAGCATAATCATTCTGCATTATTAATTATGCTATTCTTCTCCCATGACTCTTCCTCTTACGCATCTATCCATCTATCTATCTATCTATCTATCTATCTATCTATCTATCTATCTATCTATCTATCTATCTATCTATCTATCTATCTATCTATCTATCTATCTATCTATCTATCTATCTATCTATCTATCTATCTATCTATAAGACACAAAAAACAAAAAAGAAAGAATGAAAGGGGGGAAGAAAACAAGAGAAGTAAATAAGAAAGAAACAAGGGAGGAAAGAAGAAAGTGGAAAAGAAAAAAGAAAAAGAAAAAAAGGGCAGAAAGGAAAAAATGAAAAGTTAAAGAGAGAAGGCAACGGAAAGGAAATGGAAAGGCAACGGAATATGTAAGAAAGAAGGAAAGTAGGAAGGAAAGATAAAAATAAGGAAAAGGAAGGAGAAAAGAAAATAGAAGAAAAGAAATGCATGAGGAAATGAAAAAAAAGGGAGGAAGGAAAGAAGGAAAAGGGGACAAAAGAAGGAAGAAGCAAAGAAAGGAATGAACAATAAAGAGCGAAGACAATATGTAAGGAAATAAAGAAATAGGAAAAGAAGGAAAGACAGAATTGAAAACAGGACTAAAGAAGAAAGAATAACGAAGGAAAGAGATGTGTGAGGAAAAAGAACAAGAAGGAACGAAACAAAAAAGAGAACAAAAACGAACGAAAGGCGGGATGATGGAATGAAAGAAGGAAAAAGATGAAATGACAAAAGGAAAGAAGGGAAGGATGAGTGAAAGGAGAGACAATAGAAATAAACAGGGTAGGGAAAGAAAGAGAGATGCAGGGGAGCAGAAATCTGCTGAAAGGAGAGCAGTTGGAGCTGCAGCCCGCTCTCAGTGGGTCGGATTGATTGTGATTACTGAGAGAACAGCATGTCTGATGGAGCACACAGAGCTAATAACAGTGAGGCTCTGACAAAAAGAGAAAGAAAGGCCACAAAGACTGAGGCTGGGATGAGCTGCTTCTCTCTTCAGCCATTCACTTTTGACCCCCCCCCAACTCCATTCCCACCCTCCACCACTCTCAACCACCCTGTTCTGAGCTCGCTCACCTGCTCTTTCTGTAAACACACAGAGATATCTTTAGCCACGTGTGCCACTATCTAGCTGCAGTAGCCCGTTAGTCTGCTCTTTATTTAATTTCTCTGAAGGCCACGGCTCTTTCCAAAAGCCAGATGGAACATAGCTGTCACACCTGGTGCCAAATAATCAAGATATAGTCACTTTTCCCTGTGTGCGAGTGCCTGTGTTCGTACATACCTGCCAAAAGAAAAACAAAAAAACTGAAAAAAAAACAGGGTCCTTAAGCTCACAAGTGAGCGGAGAGCGAGCCCGTTTTTGATGGCAGCATTCATGTATTGGTGCATCATGTGCATTCAGAGGCAGGTAAGCATGGGCTGCTTCACACACACACACACACACACAGGAGAGTTGTGCGCTCAGAACAGGCGAGAGAAAGAAAAAGTAATAGAAGGAGCTGCAGTGAGATGATGGCTCTGAGCCCCTTCTCGGATTGTTTAGGATTCAGGATGGAGAGCTGTGGAGATGGAGTGTGTCTGCCTGCTTCTGTGTGGCGCGCAGAAGCAGGTGACGCACCTGAAATTGGACTGCCATTCTCAATTCCACACAGCCACCCAAACACACCCAGCGTCACACACGCCACCTGACCACCTACCCCTTTAGGCTTGTTGTTTTTTTTTTGTTGTTGTTGTTTGTTTGTTTCCCTGAGGTGGGAGTTCAGGGTTAGGAGTTGAAGGTTATGGCAAAAATATACACGACCTTCAAAACACTACATCTGCTCCGACGTCAGCATCCTTCCCTTTGTTGGTTCCCTTAGCAACAGAAGGTCTAAGCCTACACAAAAACACCTCTCTCTCTGTGTTTGCTCTCTGCATTCAGGTCAACCAAACAATTACTTACATCCAATGTTCTAGCTGTGATTTGGCTTTATAAAACCCTACATGTTAGCGAGAGAAGAAATCTGTGTAACCCAGCACTGCAAATAGTGTCCACAGTATTGATGTGAGTAGCTGGTTCTTTTTCAAGAGGTACACAGCACGGGGTTCCTACACCTTTGCCAAAGTTGAATTCAGACACTTTAAAGGTATTTACAAAATGGATTTTCTAGCCCAAAACAGCTGCGGTACATTCCCCGTGGGTATATATGCATCCACACTTAAAACAGATGCTCCCGTGCTAAAAACAATGACAGCCCCCCGCAACCCTGAACAGGATAAGAGGATGGATGGATAGTACGAAGAACAAAAGTATAAGCCAGAATAAAAATTACAATTGCTAACATAAACCACCATCTTTTGAAACATTAACTAAAAGTAGCACATAAAGATCTTACCTTACTATAACAATTATGGTATGTGTATATGTTTCTATGTACCCTCTCCCCTCCTTAACAGTTGGGCCAATCTGAACAAAACGTTGCATTTACATTGTCACACATACAGTGATTATTAACATCTATATGTCTGTAAAAAACAATCATTATAAACTACAGTTCTTTAGATTGTTGTATATATTATGTTAAGCTCATAATGCCCCTGTGAATGCCATGGTACATCACCCATATGTAACTTAATGGTCACCGAAATTCAAATCTGAATTTTTGGAATTTTGTTCGACTCACCACTAAATATGGGATGAAGAAAAAGCGGTGCAGGCCTGGTTTTTGCTCAGTAATTACATATTTGAGAATTCTTTTGTTTGGGGTGAGCATTTTTCCTGCAGCCTCCATAAATTGACACGTGGTCATCAAAATTTTGAGAGCCCCTGTTATAAAAGAGCCCACCAACAAGAAAAAGACATTAAGAATGACTCTGCCAGACAAGGACGCTTCGCTTCCTCAACAATGCTGCTAACTCCTCTGATGACCAGCAGATTAAAATCCAGAACACTGATAATTACCAGAATCATTATTAGTATTATTATTTTTTGATTAAGATACCAAATTTGTTATTTACTTGCATTCATGACCAGAAACATTCATTTTAGTTTTGCATGTTTTGCTTGATTAATTTCTGACTTTTCAGAGAAGTCCACTGTGCCGGCTCAAATTTGGGTATAAAAACATGAACTCAGTTCAGTGAATTCAGTGATTTTCAGTTTAAAACAAGTTTTTGACAGATTTCTAAAATATATGTGTTTTCTTGGTTTAGTAAATTTGTAACACTGTAAATGTAAAACATAAAACTTAAGAAAGCAGTTTGTTTGGAGCAAAAAAAAGAAAGTCAATATATGTCAATATTGTTCTTCAGACTTGCAGCCTGGGGACTCCAGAAAGACTTTTAAGCAGTAGTTAAACTCTCAAATTTTGATCCATCTCCAGTGTCACTCATCATCTGAACAATCTTTAAGCGCTGCAGCTTTCACGCGCTTTAACTGCTGACATCTCTACGTGGCTGATTAGCATAAGCGATACTTAGCAAAAGTGGACATTTGTATTAGGTATTTGATCAGTTATCAAAGCCATCACACTCCGAGGGAACACTGACAGATGGAGTGCATATTTCATGCGTGAATGTGTTCTAATTGACTGACAGGCCTTGTATTACCATACTGCTGTATCAATATTAGCTATTAGCTTAGTTAGCTTAAATAAACTTGACATGTAATATTAGCCTAATAGAAAATTCCCAACAGTGGCTCACCTTTTATGTGGCTCGCATCCTTCAGACTTTACAGAAGGATAATTGAGGATTTGGTCCTCGATTAAACCCTGATTTATATTTCATATTTTTGAGCCAATGCTTCTTAAAAGAGCAACCTCCCGGCATGCAGTCATGTCCCACCCATTGTTCCATTCGAGCGGACAGCTCACATTACCACACACAGACTGTTTGTGTTAGTGAGGCTCAAAAAGAGTTTTCCCTTTTTCAACATTTTTTCTAAAAAGGAAGCTTTTCAGTCAGATAGCTATTTATTAAAAAGCTGAGCAGTTTTTTTTTGGTTTTTTTTGGCAGTTTCAAGCACTTTATCCAAAATCCAAGCCCTTTTCAAAACCTTTTCAAAGATTTCCACCCTCCATATGAACCCTGGAATAACTGAGAAATGTAAGCCATAATGTAGTTAAAGAGCCTAAAGTTTATATGCATAATAATGTGAGACACACACATTAAGGTCAGATTGTCAGTTTATGTTCAGGAGAAACAGTTCACTCCGAGCTGTGACCCTCAGTCAATTTCTGTTTGCAGTCCGACTCTGAACCTGATAGACACAGGAAATAAACAGACAGGTAGGAAGGTCAAAGTTCATCTGGTGTCCCAATTGAAACCATGACCCCATCATACTGGTTGCCACCATAACAGGAAGAGGTGGAGTAAAAGCAGGGGAAATGTACAGGGACGAAGCGGAGAGGTTAAGGCACGTGGTCTCAGTGAATAATATGTCAATACGTGTGCCTGGAACATGCACGCACAAGTCCACAGCCAGGGCAGATAACTAATCAGTGTAAGAAGGGCTGATCTAAATCAAAAAATGAGGAAACAAGCAAGAAACTCCATGTATAATTATTACATTATCTTATTCCCACATGCAAAGAAATATTTGAGCAGTCATTTAATAACTGGTGATGCTCTGATGTGCTGTATTCGTTTTTTTCTGGACAATTTAGCACAGGGTTTTTGTAAAAACTAAGTGAGCAGCCCACTCATCTCTAATGATTTATCACAGGATCAGCAGTTTATCATTGGATCTCTTAGCAAAGAAGCACTGGCAGCCCACTCAGCTGTGTTCTGTATTTAGGCAAACAGCAGACAAAGTGGGAACACGTACAGCATAAATCTCTGGTGGGATTCAGTCACAAGCATATTTGTTGTCTATATTTGGGAACTTGTGTTAAAGCTGTTGGTATTACTTTCAGTTTGTGTGTGACTGTGCATATGAGTTTGGACCGGCAAATGCATGTGGTTTAATTTAGACAAATTTGCACCTTCACCTGTTCTTGTTTTCCCATTTCCAGGTCTCCTTCTTCCTCTTCATCGTGTTTGTTGTCTACACCATGCTTCCCTTCTCCATGAAAGGGGCCATTATCGCCAGCGGAATCACCTGCTTCTCACATACTATCACTCTCAGTGTCTGTCTGACAGCCAGTGAAACTGAACTGGAGCCTCTGGTCTGGCAGGTAAGATGGAAAATCGTTCCACTTTAAACCTTTGAACACACAGGGCAACCGCACTGCTGGAATCCAATGAAATATTGTCCACAACTTTGTGTTTGTGCTGCAGATGTAATTTCTTTTCATATTTGCTGCAGCGTAAAAAGCTAGATTCCCAAAACCAATTCTCTAACACTGTTCCACACATGATTAAAAATGATGAGGTGCAATATTTGGGCTGTAAACCAGTGAACCTATCCTCTACAATCAAACACATTCAGCAGGGCTTCCAGAGTAATGTGAAGGGCCTTTTAATGTACTCAGGGAACAGCTCTTAAAAAATGGCTCTAACTGAATGGACTCTTGATACAGTAAAACAAAAGAGAGTCTCGCCACAGACCAATAAGGGAAAAAGATTATCCATAAACATCAATAAAGCATAGAGGATCATGAAGTGAAGCATTTCTGCTGCTGGAACACATACACAAAAAACACACACACTCCAATCAACCATCAGACTAAAAACACTGTACTCACAATAATATTTCTTCTCTCACACTCACTCACACATGCAGAGTGGAAAAGTACTCTAACAATAAATAATGTTCAAAGGCAAACCCCACGATCTTGGATACGGCACCAAGGACAACTTATTGATATGCAGGTCCACATTGTAAAGAGCCTGAGACTGACACAGTGGTGGAAAGCACTGCGAAAATGTGTGCTCTCAGCCTGGCTTTACAAGGTAATAACGCAGGCTTAAGCGGAAGGTGGTACAGTGGAAAAGTAACTGATACGATCATATCTGGAATACAGGTCAGCTCTTAATTGCTTATTCCTTCCATGTATGTTTGTGCATGTGCGTGTGTGGCAGATCTTAGCCAATGTGATCATCTTCACCTGTGGAAACCTGGCCGGGGCATATCACAAGCATCTGATGGACCTGGCACTCAAACAGACCTATCAGGACACCTGCAACTGCATCAAGTCCCCCATCAAGCTGGAGTTTGAAAAGCACCAACAGGTACACAGTTCAAGAGCCAAAATTTAAGTTCTTTAAGTGGCTTCCTGGTTCCTATCCTGTTGTTGCTGATTCTTTCACGATCTGCATAACCAGCAGTCATGCTCAGCCTACTATGGGGCACCATTTGTGCAGAATTTATGTATACTGTGGGGGTCCACTAGACAAAACACTTTTTTCTAGCTAATGTTTCTTGACTTTAGTTTTTTTTTGCCTACCCTGACAGTTCATTAGTTACCCAATATAGCAGCTAGCTGGCTAACTTTAGCTTGCTTCCTTTCTAATGTTGTTGCTATCAATACTATCTGAAGCCACATCAGCTTTTGGTTTGGTAGAGTTTGTGTTGGAATCAGTGTTGTACTGGTTTGTTGCTGAAGTTATGTATTAGTGGATTCCAGTGTTAGCAGTGTTGTTTACCAGTGCCGCTGTAAGGTAAAGGATGAGAGGGGCTTGGTAATGTGCTTAAACTTCATATCCTTTGTACTTTTGCAGACAATCTGGAGGGGCGACAGGGTGGCTCAGAGGTTGAGCAGGCGACCATATACATATACCGCGTGGCAGTGCGGCCGGTGCAGGCTCGAGTCCCAGCCTGTCGCCATTTCCCGCATGTCTCCCCCTGTATCTCTCCCCAATTTCCTGTCTCTCTCTACTACAACTATCAAATAAAGCTGTGAAAGGCCAATAAAAACAAGGTGCTGGAAACATTATGGAGGCCATTTGAGTACAATGAACTCACCGTTCAAGAAACCAGTTTGAGGTGATTTGAGCTTTGTCGCATGGCATCAGGGATGGACATGGTCAGCAGCAGTGCTCACAGTACTGTGGCATTTACTGTAAATGATGCACATTTAAATGAGGCTCAGTTGGTACTAAGGGGTCCAAAGTGTGCCAAGAAAATATCCCCCACACCACCAACAACCTGAATTGTTTATATAAGGTAGGGTGGATCCATGCCATCATGTTCTTCATGCCAAATTCTGACCCTACCATCTGAATGTTGCAGCAGAAATTGAGACTCATCAGAGCAGGCAACCTTTTTCCAGTCCTTTATTGTCTAGGTTTGGTAAGCCCATGTGAATTGTAGCCTCAGTTTTCTGTTCTTAGCTGACAGGAGTGGCACCCGGTGTGGTCTTCTGCTGCTCTAGCCTATCTGGTTCAAGGTTTGTTGTGTGTTCAGAAATGCTCTTGTGAATACCTTGGTTGTAATGAGTGGTCATTTGAGTTACTGTTGGCTATCAACTCAAAGCAGTCTGTCCATTCTCCTCTGGCATCAGCAAGGCATTTTGGCCCACAGGACTGCCGCTCCCTGAATATTTTCTCCTTTTTGGATCGTTCTCTGTAAACCCCACAGATGGTTGAGTGGGAAAATCCCAGCAGATCAGCAATTTCTGCCCATCTGGCATCAACAAACATGATGCATACAAAGTCATTTAAATTACCTTTCTTCCTCGTTCTGATCCTCAGTTTGAACTTCAGCAGGTCATCTTGACCATGTTTACATGCCTAAAAGAACTATGATTGGCTGATTATATATTTGCATTGGCAAGCAGTTGAACAGATGTGCCTACCTGTGGCTGGAGTACCTGGAGCCTATACAAGCATAGGGAGAACATGCAAACCTCCAGCCAGCAGCA
Source organism: Archocentrus centrarchus (assembly GCF_007364275.1). NCBI lineage: Eukaryota > Metazoa > Chordata > Actinopteri > Cichliformes > Cichlidae > Archocentrus > Archocentrus centrarchus. The sequence goes on along the minus strand of NC_044356.1, from coordinate 25,843,284 downwards.
GATTCAAACCCAGGATTTGAAGCCTTGTGTGCTCTCCATCTAGCAACATCATTAATCAAAATTTATTTCTTATACAAATGCACAGAAATAATAAAATTTCCATTTAGCCTTGGCTATACTTTGTGTTCACTGCTAAGTGGCAAAGTTTAGCATGCTATTAGCATTCTGATTTTTACAATTAGCTCAAGGTCTTGCAGGCCTCTCCCTCGGCTGTACCCTCATTATTATTATCCGTACCTTTATATGAGTGCCCATATTCCATTCAAACCACCTATATTTTATTGCTAAAATATTTCACTTCTTAGTTTTGTCAGGGACGAGGAGTTGGTAAGTCCGTCATGTCTAAAGCGGCATTATGCAGTGACATTTGCTTGACATTAGCGTCTTTGCCCTGACATTAGTCATTCTTTCCAACCAGGGAAATGACATATACATTTGCAAACTAATAACTTGTATTATACTCACTTGGGACTGACTATGGTTTCTAAAATAATTTTTGTAATTGCTAAGTTTGTAGATTACGTACCACCAGTAACAGTTTATCATTAATGTACATTTTAAAAATGGAATGTTTTTTTTTAAAAAACACTGGATTCAGATTTATTATCCATTTATTATTTCTTGTTGAAGTATTCATGATATGTTTTATATGTGATTTGTTTTACACGTGGGCATAACAGTCGGTAAAAGCCTAGTCTCTTGTTGATTTGAGATTTATATGTAACTTGGCTTCTGTTTCTCAGCACCAGTCTCTGCACCATTGTGTGAGGATGCACACAAATGCCAGTGCATAGCTAAACAAATCTCATTCAGCAGCTGAATACACATAACTTTAGTTCATTAATCAGACACATGATTAATAACACTACATCTCCACAGGCTATTATACCCATTGTGCATGCTCACGCTAGAGTGTGTTCATATTGCTTCAGTGCTGAATAAGAAAATAAGCAAGTGTTGCTATTGGTTTCTATTTTTAGAGCCCCCGGTCCCTCTCTCAACTTAATTTGCTGCTGTGTTTTAGGAAATGAGCCCGTGGTGTGTGAACAATGTAATGACCCTCTCTGCTGTGAGCTGCATTTATGAGTCACACCCCCTCAGGCAGCTATTCACTCTCTCTAACATGCACACACACCCACACGCATGCCCACGCGCTTGCACATGCACGCCAAAAATCACCCTCTGTGCAAGTGTGTAGGGTGCTAAATTAAAGCAAAAACTTACGGTTACACAACAGCTACGGGTGATGGATCTCACATCCCCGGTTCTGTATTTTTCTTCTCACTGCATAATGACATGACTTTTTCCAAAGCATACATAAACTTTCTAAAAAAAAAAAAAAATCACCAACAGCTGTCAAATTTGTTTGTATAGTCACACTTGTGCAACAGTAACATAGCCTTCAAAAATCAGACGCTGACGAAAATGTGGTAAACAGATCGCTGCCAGCAGCCACCTGTGTGCTTTTGTTGACTTCAGCCACAAGACATTTTACTTTCTGAGATAATTCAGCAAATGCAGCTGCACAGGAGTGTTCATGAGCTGCTTAAAATGTTTTTGGGAAAAGTAGAAAACTACAAACTGAGAGACAAATCAGTGATTCGGGCTAAGTTAAGTAATAGGTCAAATAAATTATACGTCACTGCAAATGTACCTATAGATATTTTTACATAGCTTGTATATAAAAGATGGACATAGCCACTTTTGGTTTTTTTTGGTTTTTGTTTTTTTTGTGCCAGTAAGTTATGGGGAAATTATGGTTTACCATCCTACCTACAGACAGCGTCTGCTGTCGCTGTCAGATGGGGGGCAGTGTAAAAGTATGTGGTACAACCGGTCTGTGGGCTACTCTTGCTTGTGCTGTTGTTGGTTGATCAGCCAGCTGTGGAGAGGAGCAAGTTATTACATACAAAGAGCTAAAGTGAAACCAGGTGTTAAAAACAATGAAAGGTGTCCCCTGCAGCCACTGCCTGTGCTTATTATACTGTATTTTTTGATCTTTGATATTTTTTTCTTCGAGCTGCTCTCATTTCTGGTGAACTGTGCTGTTGCCTCCTTCCCTGTTCCGTCCTACTTGTCAACCAATCAGCATTCGACTGTCACACAGCATCATCGGTGAACACCATGTATTTGGGATTTTGGAAGACTGCATGGGAGCACATTTGTGGTAGTTAAAAACCCCTCTTTGCTTCTCTGTATGCAAATATGAACACAAATGAGGTAGCATAAATTAAACATAAGCTGGCAAGCCTGGTTCATCCACAGACTATCTGGACGCCATGGTCCTATGTTATTTGAGTTATTTCAAGTTTTTGGATTTTTTCTATTTAGCTTTCTGTTGGGTTTTAATCTTGTACTAGTGTTTGTAGTCTTGATTTTGTGGGGGGGGTTCCTTAATTTTTCAATTCCCATTTTGATTTCTTTATTATTCTAGGATATTGTGAGCTTTTTTTCTTGTGATATTATTTTGCTGTTTTTACTTTATGGCTGTTGATGAGTTTCAGTTTCTCAGTCTTGTGTTTTGGGCCGTGTCCTGATTTTCATTCTTTGTAGTAGTTTTAGTTCCCTCTGGGTTTCCCTGTCTGGCTCGTCTTTATGTTCTTACCTGTTCTGTTATTCGTGTCTAGCATGGCTCTTGACTCTGTGTTTAGTATTTTGTGATTTTTTTTTAACTTGCTTTGTTTACATTGTCATTTTATTTTATCTCCTATAGTAGTTTTATTCCTGCCTGTTTTCGCTCAATGTTCTGAGTGTTTTCACCTCTCTTATAAATGACTTTCACTTCCCTTTCAACTTTGTTTATATTGGACTTTTGATCAGCTGTTAAAACTTGCTTTTTGTTTGAACTTTCTGTCTCCTACATTTGGATCCCCACTCTTGCTCATCGTGACAATAGGTGCATCATACAGACACAAGTAGCTGCTAAGTGCTGGCTTAAACACATAACAATAAAATTTCTCTTATCAAAAAAACTGGAGCTTGCTTCTTGGTTGGACTGTAGTACAATAAACCTCTCAGCAAGTTATCATTTGTCACCCCAAAACATACTCCAGGGCCCAGATTTGAATTAGCTGAGATGGTGCTTAACAGATAGCTAGTGGTTACAGTGGCAGAACAGCAGCTGTTACCCATTAGGGAAAGGGCTAGCATTTGATTGTGTTTCAGCCTCATGCTAAAGAAACACATTTTCAGAAACTCAAGTCTCAACATTGCATTTTTGCATACAACTCTTCTTTCATAAGCATTTCCATTTAGTTATGAATACAGCTAAAAATTCGATAAAAACAGGTGGATGCTAACCTACCTCTAACCCTAAGTGGTTAGCCAGGTGATCTGGTGGATGTTAAGAGGGTAATACAATTTGAATGGGTGAGTTATATAAAAAATTCCCAATGGGACTCTACATGGATTGATCGATTTGGAAAAAAATCAAGCACGGTGTTAGCTACACAGCTCACATTTTAAAAGGATTCTTTAGATGGAATGCAAATATGCGAATATTGTCCCTATCTCGAAAAGTTTTGAACCAAAATTGATAAAGCTTTGTGGAAATATTCATTAAGGGCCCACAAACATTTTTTCTTTTTTTTTTGGCCACAGCAGCTTTCATTGATAGTAGAGGGAGACAGGAAACAGGGGGAAGACACATGGGCAAGCTGGTGACAGGCCGGGACTCGAACCCGTGCCGCAACACGGCATGTATATGTGGTTGCCTTCTCTACCACTGAGCTACCCAGGTGCCCGTGGTCAGGGTCAACAAAATTTTAAAAACCCCTATGTCATCATTGCCAAAAATTTAAAATTCAGTGAATTTTTCATCTATCACAGTTTGGTCCTCAGATATAAACAATTATTGTTGTTAATTCACCGCTTTTTTTCTATTTTTAAATTAAAATCCTCACAATAATGCAAAGTGAACTACAAACCCTACACAAAAATCACATGCACATATATCTGGGCAAATGTTTGTTTTTAATTTTTTTTTTTTTTTTTTTTTTAGAATGCCATTAAGGTACAAAGACTAAATAAAATATATCCAGACTATATTTGCAATTATCTGTTCATGTGGCTCTCATTTTTTAAATTAAGATGTATAATTGTACTTTACTGTTTTTAAAAGTCAAAGTAAATTTGTAGTCTTTGTGATCTAGTAATTTATGATGACGTATGACAACATCGGGTGGTATCTATTGCTGTGTAGTACTGGCACATATTGCACATTTCAGTAGTTCATTTTTTGTTTGTTTTATTCATCTAATCTGCAAGCCGCTTTGCAACCCACCTCGACACCATCTTCTCCTTTCATGATCTTTCTGAATTATTCTCAAATCTATTGTAACTGATAACTTCTGTGCTCTGGGCTGGGTCTCACTTCTGCTCTTCTCACCTGTGGCTTTCCATGTTTAAGCGTAGATTGCATAAGGCTGTGAGATCCCAAAGCAGAAACATAGCATGAAAAATAAAATTACTATCAGTCTCCGTTTCACTATAGTACCCCTGACTGAACTGCAATTTCTGCACTTCCACATTGGCTTAATTTTTTTCACCCCTGGAGGTTAGCGCATGCATTTACCTTAATGTTCCAGTCAATCACTCAATGATCATTTAAAAGCCAAGTATAGAGTTATAGGCAGTCTAAAAATGTACAAAACTTGCTTTCCTGTGACACACTGCATATTTGAAAATGTGCCTGAAGAGATTTTCAGTGCTTGGCTTTGGCTTCCTGTGCTCACTACTGAAAAATTAGCTCCAATGAGCCATCATTAAGGGATGTAAAAATAGGTTAAATATTAGCTGTGGATGACAACAGAAGAGAACAGAGTAGAACAGACTTAATTATGCACCACTCCTTGTTCGACACTTCACATGTGAACCTTTAGGTCTCCTTGTGGTCTAATAAAAGCAGTTCAACTTTTGGCAGATGACTGTGTTCTAAATTGCACTTTATGTTTGATTTTTGGACAAAACTGATTATTTCCACATCATAGTAACTCACAAAGACAAGGATCGCACAAGTTCTGCAAATTCTCCTCAACTTGTTATTCGCTCTTAACATATAAACCACATTACTGCCTACCTTGCCTGGCTTTCATCCGTACCTCCCCATCTCCCTGTCTGCAGGAGCGTTTGCTGTTATCCTTACTGCCTGCTCACATAGCCAGAGTGATGAAAGCTGAGATCATCCAGAGGCTTCAGGGACCAAACTTCGGTCGAACTGAGAGCACCAACAACTTCCACAACCTCTACGTGCAGCGGCACACCAATGTCAGGTAAGGTTCCCTCTCCTTTCTCTGTGCCTCCGTGTGATAAAGGTTATTTTCTGCTCTCATCTTAGCTCTTGATTGCTCCCGTGCCATCCTCTCCTCTACCTCATTGCTGTTCACCTCTCGCCCTCCTTTGTCCTAGACCCTCTACCTTCTCTTATATGTTTATCTCTCTGACTTGATACCACTGCGATCTTCTCATTTTCTGTCCCATCCCTTAATTTCGTTGCCTCTTCTCCTCAAACCACTTATTTTTTGCCATCCCCTTTACCTCTGAGGTCATTTTGCCAATGAGCAGGAGCCCGTGTCCTCTTGTCCCTACGACATCCTCCTCTGTACTGAGGGGGTTCATAGTAACAGAGCAGAGTACACAGACCGAGGCTTATCATGAGAGCCTCTTCACAGACTGTCCTCTAAAATCTGTTTTCCCTCATCATGGAGTTTCACAGGAGAAAAAGCAGCACCATGCCTCATTTAAGCAGGCCTCAGGTGTGTGTGTGAATGTGTGTGTCCTCATGTTGATCTGCCTATTATCTCTCCAATAATAACAATTTTCACGTGGTCTAGCTCACAGTGATGGGCGACAAGAGGGAAATCTTTCCAGAACAAAGAACAGGGACAGCTGGAAATGTGGTTTTGCTGGGATCCTCTTAAATTAGTCAGTTAGTGGAGAGCCAAACAGCTACTGCCTCCATTATCAGTTCTCCAGCTGCAGTAATAGGCTTGGCTGAAGATCATATTGTTGCTTCTCTTTTGGGAGATGGTCACATAGTAAAAGCTGGCACATGGTGTGATGGACTTAGCTGGGAACGTAATATGTGAATATGTTTGTTTTAAAGCATACACGCCTTTCCTTCATACAGCAGTTTTCTGTTTGTTTTTTATACATTTTAACTGTTAAAAAGCCGCAAAGATGAGAAACTACAGCCTCCAAAGTTGAATCAGCTGTACAGGTTGTAGAAAGGTGCTGTAGCCACAGCCTTACATGACTTAAAAGCTGATTTAGCCGTCGTTATGTCACTTATTGGTTTGTGAACTCCAATCCCACGAGTTCTCCAGTGTCTTGTAGCAACTTAGCAATGTTAGTCATTGTTAATATATAAATCATATTACTGCCTGCATTGCCTAACTTTCATTATGAAGCCTTAACCACCCCCATGTTGGTTTTTTGGAGCCGTATTTGAACGAGTGCCAAGTTATGAGCATATCTTCATCTCTAAACTTTACAGATGCTACGCACAGTCACAGATACCTGCTGGCTTAGTAACAGGCTAGTAAAATACTAGAAGTACAAACTTCTTGGGCTCCTTAGTACACAGAAGCTGCATTATTTGTCAGATAATTCCCCTAAAAATGCTCCAAAAAGGCACCAACAACACAAACAAGGCGGAGAAGTCCAGTGCGGTTACTCAAAGTAGTGGATGCGAGGTCTGTCAGATACTGACTGGCTATGGCTGTCTGCGTTGGGACAGCTGTTAATCAAATCTTCCACATCTCCGTCTTTAAGCTTGAAAAAATCCACACAGTTTGATAAAGGTATCTATAGAGTAAAATCTACTGCATTCATTCAATTTATAGTTGGGAATTCAAAAAGCTTAAAAATATTCAATCTGTTACTCTCAACATTACCAATACCATAGAAGTGCTGACCAATTTGCCAGTGGGCTGATATTATCAGTCGATAGCTATTAAAATTGGTCAATATACAGGAATATGGTATTTTTAAATGACCAAATATCAGTATGGTATCCAAGATGACAATGGCAGGATTCATTGGGCTTGAATTGTGAAAGAGTGGTTCTGGGAGCATGAGACATCATTTTCACACATGGCCACCAGAGTCCAGACCTCGACCCCATTGATAATCTTTGGGATGTGTTGGAGAAGGCTTTGTGCAGAAGTCAGAATCTGCCATCATCACTGCAAGATCTTGGTGAAAAATTAACGCAACACTGGATGGAAATACATCTTGTGACATTAGCTTATCGAAACAATGCCACAGCGAATGCATGCTGTAATCAAAGCTAAAAGCGGTCCAACGAAATATTAGTGTGTGACCTTTTTTTTTTGGTGGTGACTTTTTTTTACCAGGCAGTGTGTATACAAGTCAATATTTGGTATGACCACCTCTTTTCTTCAATATAGCCTGAACTCTCTGAGGTAGTTTTCTTGTCATTTCTTTAAGCAGTCTTCAGGAATAGTTCTCCAGGCTTCTTGAAGACTATGTCGAACCATAGCAACGAAATCTCATTCTTATGCGCACTGTGTAAATTTGAATGACAATAAAGTCTGTCTAAGTCTAAGTGTTGTACCTCTCTTTTGACTTCCTCCATAAATATTAAAAATAAAATTTTCACATTTGGATTCATCACTCCATCAGACCTGTTGCCACAGATTTGCATTTAAGTTCTTGTGTAATGTGGCATACCTGAGCCATTTCCCTTCCTTGAGAATTGTTTCTTTATAGACACTGAGACCATATCTGACGAGGCTTCAGTGAACAGTAGCTGAATCTACTAAAGAATCAGATGCACCTCTCAGGTCCTGTGTCAGGTCTTTGCTGGATTTTTTCCTATTACTTAAGGACATTAATTTTAGATACTAAAACATTTGAAAGCCCGAAGAGCTGCTGCTCAAGACCACTTTAAAAAAATTCTGTCTGACTCCTTAGAAGTAAATATAAAGAAATGAGGGGTGGCTCAAGACTTTCGTACTGCACCGCCTTACACGATGTTTTAAATGTGTTCTTTTTTGTTTCTTTTTATTTTCTACAGCATACTCTACGCAGACATTGTGGGCTTCACCAGGCTGGCCAGTGACTGCTCTCCAGGCGAACTCGTGCATATGCTGAATGAACTCTTTGGCAAGTTTGACCAGATTGCAAAGGTACACTCAAATTAATTTACTGTACATAAACACAGTCTGTATGATTAAAATGGAAACAGCCATATGCATCATGCAGTAAAAGCCTCCATAAATCAAAGCAACAAATGGCATTTTAATCAAAAATTCATTTGAGTTTAATGAGGAAATAATGGAAGACATAAAACAGTTGGTCTTGGTTCACATGTAGTGCTTTCAGGGTAATGTCATCTGAAGTCTAAATTAATGCAGTAAATTAGAACGGCTTAATTAGAAGGTAACCAAGACGAGAGAACAAGGTCCGTCTTGTGTTGTCTACGAGATGAAACGTGGCCTTGGAATAAATTTTTTCTCTGTCCTGCGGCCTCTGCCGGCCTTCCTCGCTTTCCCGGACCGCCGTGCGTGCGTGCGTGGGCTGGTCAGAGTGTATCTCACGGTCTCAGGGGTTCGCAGCTATGTGGGTCTCAACAGTTTAGTCAGGCTCTTCTTGCTTTGTGTCCAGCAGCTCTGCCCTCCTGTCTGACAAAGCTGCTGTTATATAAACCCAGTCCAACGATGAGCTGTTACACTTCCCACATGTGAAATAAAAGCTAATATGCTTTATGTGTGGGTGTATGATTTTGGGCTTGATGGATGTGACTCTGTGCATGAGGGTTAGATGGAGGTGAGGAAGAAATAAAATAGCTGAGGAACTATAAAGATTATAATAATTTTGGACAGATTTGGATAGCAAAGAGTTTGATGATGGGTGCAATTCACTTCCTTCTCCTTTTCTCCGTTTTGAAGGAAAATGAGTGCATGCGAATCAAGATCCTGGGAGACTGTTATTACTGTGTGTCTGGTCTGCCCGAGTCACTGCCTGACCACGCCAGGAACTGCGTGAAGATGGGCCTGGATATGTGTGAGGCCATCAAGTAAAATACCAGATCTTTCCCTCTCTTTTCACCCTAATTTTTTTCCTCTCTTACACAAAGGGAAACACAAACAAACACACAGCTGTCAAACAGACTGAGCAGAAGGAATGCCAGACTTGATTCCAGCTCTGTTTGAACTCTAGAGTAAACACAGTGTGAACGCAATATGATAAGCCTCCAGACGGAACAAATAAAATATTCAAACAAATGAAAAAATATATTAGCCTCAGCACCCTCCCTCTTCTGCTCTCTGTCTGTGTCTTTCATTCATGCATGAACACACACATACACATCAGTTTCACAGACCACTATATTGGCTTTTCAGTGTCTGGATTTTGCCGCTGTTACAGAGGAAACATTGAGTAGTTTGGAAGTTAAACACTCTTTAGAGCTGTTGATAGCATAGACTGTATATAAAAGAAGGACTTAGATACTTTGACATCACCCACTGGTTATTGAAGTCCTGTCAACATGAGCGCTTTTTTTCTGTGCCCATTTTAAATTTTGAAACCCCTCCTAATTGGGGGGGGATGTGAAATGTCAAAAAAGTAACTTAAAGGGCCAAATTGTATTATATTTTTGACATCGATTTGTGGGCAAGAAGTAGGGGGCGGGGCCGGGAGTTTGAGACCCCTGACTTACACACTGTTGATAGCAGATCTGAAGATATGCCCATCTTTTATATACAGTCTGTGGTTGATAATCATGTCTTTCACCTTCTGATAGAACCAGGATAGCTGTTTCTACCTACTTCCAGACTTATGCTAAACTAGGTTAACTGCAATACTGGCACACTTTGCGATTGGTATTAAAGGGGAGCTGTTGTGCTTTTTCCTTATTTCCTGTCATTTATATAGTCTTAACAATGGTGGATGTTCTTAATGCCGAAGTGAAATAATGAGGTCAGTGAATCTGCAAGTAATCCCTGTGAACCAAAATCTCAGACTTCTCTGAATATTTGTTCTCTCCTGGATTCGGATGATGGCAGTAGCCCTGATATGGTCATCTCAGTCACACAGCTCTGACTGTGAAGCACAGAAGCCCCACCCACCTGCTGTTCAACTTTAGTTTGCAAGAGTCAGCCAATAAGAAATAAGTTAGCTTAAAGGGGGAGGGGGATCCTTAAAGACAGAGGAGCTAAATTGATTTGTTTAAAACAGAGATTGTTCTGAAGTGTGAACCATGCAAAGCTACTCCATAGTCCAGGGATAAAAATATGTGTCTAGTATTTGGCGTAACAGGTCCCCTTTAACCTCATCTTGCTCTCAGAAAGTGAGCAAATAAACACATTTGACTACTCTGTACTGCCCACAGGAAGGTCAGAGACGCCACTGGAGTCGACATCAACATGCGCGTTGGCGTTCATTCTGGAAATGTCCTTTGTGGCGTGATTGGCCTCCGGAAGTGGCAGTACGATGTGTGGTCACACGATGTAACGCTAGCCAATCACATGGAGGCTGGAGGTGTGCCTGGGTAAGATTAATACTTCAAAGAATCCTTCACTTGATCTCACTGCTGCTGCAGAGCTACTTTGTAATTAGTGTATAACTTCCCTGCTCCATTACTGAGATGCTTTACATTGGAAAATGGTCACATTAGGAGACATGGGACATGGGATCCATCTCCTCTAATTCTACTTGTTATGAGCATTTTTGTCAATTATAGCTACTTCATTTGAGAAGCAGCTCTACATTTGTTCTGTGGCCATTAGGGCTGCCATCCCAGTGCTGTAGCAAGCTCCAGAAAATTGGCTGGTGGTTATGTGTATGCTGCTCTGAAAATAAGCTCTCCAATGCCACAGTGTTGTCTCACTGGGCTGCTAATAGTTTGTCTCCTGTTATGCTTGCTGAAAGCTATCTGAAAAATATGCCAGCTGAAAAAAAAAACATATTTCCATCTCTGTTTGCAAGGGCAACAAAGCAGAAAAGTGAGAATTACAGGGTAGAGTAGTTACAAAGCTGGAGATTAAAATAATGTTTAATAGAGCCGTCAGAGACGCAATGATGCAAGCTCTTCACTCTCACGCTCACTTAATCCATCCACTTACTCTTTTCCAGGAGGGTTCATATCTCTTCAGTGACACTGGAGCATTTGAAAGGCTCGTACAAGGTAGAGCCTGGAGATGGGCAGAGCAGAGATTCCTACCTGAAAGAACATAAAGTGGTCACCTACCTGGTCATCAACCCCAAGGTCAGATACCATGATTCTATACATGCTCACATATTCTCAGTCAGAAAGCACTGTAGGAAAAAGCAGAGGAGCAGTGTATATAGTGTGAATCTTTCTTGGTAGTTAAAATTTACAGATGTACCCTAAATGCATCACATGCAGGCAATCATAAAGTTACTGTTTTGAAAAGAAGGCAGTTGTAAGGACATACTCACTGTGTGTGTGTGTGTGTGTGTGTGTGTGTGTGTGTGTGTGTGTGTGTGTGTGTGTGTGTGTGTGTGTGTGTGTGTGTGTGTGTGTGTGTGTGTGTGTTCAAAAGTGGCTGTGCAGAATGGGCAGATTGTTTGCAATAAGATAACAATATATAAAATTAAAATAAAACATGTCCATCTATCTTTATGATAACCAGTTTGAGTTTTTGCAAAAGTTTGACCTCATTTTTTCACACCCTACCAAAGGCCTGTTGCAAAGACTTGAGTTTATGGTTAAAGTTAGAATTCAGTTTATGTTATGGTTAGGGTTTATTATAATCTTTATAGGGTTAAACTAAATGCTGTGGAATGCATTAATGTCAGTGAGTAACAGACAAAGAACATCCCTGTGCATGCCCCTCTCTCCCCACGGGTACCAGAGAAAATCTTTTAGCCAAAATATGAGAACTGCTCATCCAAACTATGTCAAATTCAGCACTGCATTTACTCAGGTTCTCAGCACTACATTTACTAAGTTTGAGATGGATCAGATTTTCAAGATATGTGAAGCACAGCTGAACAGAGCTTTCTTGAATTATTAGTAAGATGTACTACAGAACTTCTTTTAAACATAGTTCACCAGATGGATTTTAATCTTATTGTTTTCATTGCATCATATTTTAGGTTCGAGCCCCTGTCCCTGCGCTGCGTTGTGTTCTTGGGCAAGACACTTAAACCACATTGCCTAACGGTAGCGCCGGTCTCTGGCTGCATGACCGCAGATGCTCATCTCTGGATGAGTGATCTGGAATGATCATTTCATTGTGTGCCTTGTGCGCACAATGACAATGAGTTGAATCTAACATCTAATTCATTTTGCTGCTGAAGTTTATTCAAATTTAAAACAGTTTCTGCTTCAAGTCAATTAAAGCTTATGTTTACATTCTCAAATTAGTAAAAAGACAAAAGTATTGGGCCACACCCGTTAATCCCTGAATTCAGGTGTTTTTGGTTCCACTGCCACAGGCATATGAAATCAAGCACCTAGCCATGCAATCTGCCTTTTGAGCTTTGGGCAGTGACCAAAGGAACGAGATCATGAACACAAGCGGCAGAAATGAGCTTCCTCCGAAGGGTCGCTGGCCTTTTCCTTAGAGATAGGGTGACGAGTGCAGCCATTTGGGCAGGGCCCTGGACACACTGGAGAGATTATATCTCTCGGCTGACCTGGGAACGCCTTGGGGTCTCCCCGGATGAGCTGGAGGAGGTGACTTGGGAGAGGGAGGTGTGGGCTTCTCTGCTTAGACTGCTGCCCCATGACCAGACACAGTAACTCTGGAATTAACATCAACACAAAATATATGCACCGGGAGCTTCGTGGCATTGGTTTATATGATGAAGCAGCTCCTATAGGTGTAATGTGTAGGTGGACCAGTACTTTTGTCTATATAGTGTATTTACTGCACATATTTAATTGTTCAGGGAGAATGCATGATAGTACATTTTGAAGTGATTATTGATCAAAGCTTGAAGCCACAGCCCCAGGATCTACTTACATTTTATATATTTTTATGTAGATTTAAAGAGCCAGAACACAAAAACATGGGAGATCTATTTTCAGCACCATGGACAGCGCCACTGCTTTACAATCATTTGGATGCTGGTCAGGCTGACACATAAACACACAAAAATGTATCATCACCTCTTCATCCTGCTAAGAGCAAAGCAAGCCGCTCGTCAATACTGGCTATGTCAAGAAGAGGAAAACAATCTGGTGCGCCCACAGTTTGTTATCAAATGACAACATTTGAGTACGTGCTGGGTCAGTCTCAGAGCTTGAGGCCTTGCAAGTGGATTGTGACACTGTGCGGCTCCTCCTGTCAAAACAGGACATAGAGGGTTGATTAAGGGCATTTAAGAGATCTCTCTCCTCTGTTAACTGTCTGCTGAGACTATCTCTATATAGAATATGCTGCTGGCATTCAGTCTGTGCTGAGTGTTTTTAGCTTGGCAAATGAAAATCAGTGCTTAACAGTCCTCTTCCTTCCTAATCCCCCACATAACTTGGCTATGATGCACCCACTCCCCTAAATATCAGCAGGAAGACTTTCCTTCTTCCTGCTCCAGGCATCCTGTACTCACTGCCTGGTCAGGCCTCAGTTCTCAGTGCAGCATTGGCATGTGCTATCAAAAGAAATTCAGGTTTTTGTGTTTCTCATGTCATCAAATCTGCTTTTGTTTTTTCATATGTATTCTTTCTTCTTTACCAAGACTCTTTGGCTTTCCCAAACCACCATCACCCAAACACACTGTCCTGTTCTCAGAGTGCTAATTCCCTAACAGCAGCAGAGTGCTCACATTTCTGCATGAGAAAAACAATGTCTTATTTTTACTGAAGGCCGCTCACATGTCTAGTGAATTGAAAGAAAGTTCACCAAAAACCGAAAGCATGTTTTCTTGTGCTCGTCATCCATGAGCATCAGAAACAGATGACTACATCTTTATCTGCTGACATCTTCAAGTTTGATAAAAATCTAGTGAATTTCCAAGCTGCGTAACAGCTGGGGTTGAAGCTGGTACAGTCTGGAATCTCAACTGCTGTACTTTCATTTATGGAGCATGCACTCTGCCTGTCAGTATTTACACAGTGCTCATGAGGCTCCTGACGGCTCATACGGAGAGTCATGCTGAGCAGCAGAGAGTAAATGTCTGCACTTAAATTCCTAAAGCATTTCTCTTCATCATTAACTGCTCACACTTCAGTAACTCAGCTCAGAACTAATCTGAGCTGCCTGACCAAGACTAGCTCAGTCAAGCCTCTGCGGTCTGCATTCATTAGCAACTGACACAGCATTCAGATGTCTGTTGCCTGGTGACTTGGGCTACAAGCCTGAAAAACCCAAATGTACATAGTTTTCGTGAATATATAAATATAAAGTGTAAAATGTTGAATTGTTTTTTTTACTTTAAAACTACATCACACATCCACATTTTTTTATATCCCACATCCACAGTTTTTATGCACACGACAGTGATTTCAGACATTTTAATGCAACTAGCTTTGTGTCCATTATTCTCACTTCATGTTGAAATAGACTTTGTGTTTTCCTTAAATTTGCCACTGTAAAGCTGCGGCCACACAGGGCATGATTCACGCGGCTTTGAAGCTAGGAGTCAGTCACTAGTGAACTTTCCAGGCTCTGGTTGCCCAGGTGATTATTACTGACTATTACATATCTATAATTGGAAAATCTTTTTAAAGCTCTTTTATTATTCACTTCCTCAAACAGGAAGTGAGTAGCCCCAGTCCTTCCTCATGTTTTCCTACCAGCCGGCTTGCTGGTGAGGTCACTGCTGTGATGATCCTCGATATCATTCAGCTGCTTGAGTCTCTCATTCCATTCCAGCTTGAATGGCTCAACTTCACTGATGGAGCACCTAACTTTAAATGATCATACCCGATATCATAATGTCAATGTGTGAACAGAATCCCAGCAGAAACCGGCTCAAACAGCAACAGTAAGAAACAGCAAGAAAACAGCTCTCAGGACACACGCTGGCCCACCAAAGACAGTTGATGTTTTGGCGTGACTGAGTCAAAGTTCTGACCATAAACCTGCAGGTTCAGGTTTTATATTCATGCAGAAATATAAAAAAATATGTAATGGGTTCATAGGCATCAGTGTAAATGTTCACCAGCACCCTCTGCAGTAGATTAGTACATGTCATGAGAGACTGGCACTCATCATGTTTATATATATATATATATACACACATACACACACTTTCTATGGAAGTGTTTTCTTTTTTTCCCTCCTGTATCCTATTTATAAAAGCAGAGTAGCAGCACTTGAGGAGAGAGTTCTAAATTACTTTTGCTCCATGCAGCTCTACAGTAATTACTAAAACAGCAGTTTTAGACCTAACCCAAGTCTCTGGGTGTTTACACCGTGGTACTTATCTTCTTACAAATATAGTGTTATGATCTTATAAGAGTGTCTCTCAAGATGCCACTCTGTAGCCCTTATTATTTATTAGAGATGGCTTTTTGATTTCCTATCAGATATTGTGAAAAGGCTGCGGGTCTCTGTCATGTTCAAGGAGCCTTAAAATGGATCAAGGCCAAACGAGGAGCATCGATCACGAGAGGTGTCATCGCCGCTGTCACTTTCATTGATTGTCACTGTCAGAGCTGTTTGGGTACACCCTCAGGAAATGAACACAACCGTCGTGGACCGCGTCTGTGCCGGTCCTCACAGGCGTGTGTGCGCATGTTTGGCCACTCACAATACCTGTCTTTGTGGGCAATTAAAATAAACCACCAGAGTTGAGGTACTTGTCATCCTCCTAGATTGTCAGTGTTTCGGGCGGCACTAAAGTGGAGTGCTGTTTGTCAGAAAAAAAGCACTCATCCCAAAATAAAAAAAATTAAAATAAAAATAGAGAGAGAGAGAGACGCATTATTCTTGACTGAAAGTGTTTTAAGTAGCTCAAAATATTGACAGGCAAGTCACAGACACCAAGAGCTGTCAAATGACCACTGTTCTCAAAGCACCCAGTCCTTTTCACTTTACACCCACCCGGACTGAGCACATTTCATGTGTCAAAGTCTGGCTTACACCATCACAACTGATGGATCACAGCCAGCTGTCCTTTTCTTGTTAGTTTTTGCATCTATTATTGGACTTTTGAATGTTCTCGTTTTCAATTTTGAAGACTGTACTGTTAAGGGTACACAAATATTTTTTTTTCCAGGCTGGATGCCAATATTGGATATTTGCAGTAAAATGGCACAGCAGCCATCTTTGCTGACAGGCTGTTGATTGTGCTGCATCACTGATCAAACTGACCAGGACCACCCTGCTGGTCCTGTTCTACCATAGATTCATTTCTAGAGACTTCTTTCATTAGATCTTCAGAAGATCTTCTAACAAATGGGTACATAATGTTTGTTTTCCCCTGTTCCTGATTGGTTTTCCCAGACCGAGAGGCATAGCCCGCTGCTAGGCGTACGCTCTCGGCCCTCACTGGACGGCGGGAAGATGAGAGCATCTGTCAGGATGACCCGGTACCTGGAGTCCTGGGGAGCTGCCAAACCCTTTGCCAATCTCCACCATCGAGACAGCATGACCACAGACAATGGCCAAATCAACACCACTGTGAGTGTTCTTTCTCAGACATAAACACAAATGTTCACATTGCTGAGTGTTAAGATATATTCCACTTAAAGTCTGAATAATTTCCGGTCTGATTCTCCTTTCAGGACGTTCCAATGGGGCAGTACCACTTCCAGATGAGACGAGAAAGGTTAGCCAGAGGCAAAGATGCATTTATGATTATGACGCATGTAATATATGCAAACAGTTGATACAAATCATACAGAAGCACTTTTATTCTGCATCCATGTCAATTCTGTCCACTATTCACTTCAACCCCAGGTCCAAATCTCAGAGGAGGAGGTTTGAAGAAGAACTCAATGAACGAATGATTCGCACCATTGATGGCATTAACTCACAAAAGTAAGCAAGCATTGTGTCGAGTTCTGCTTCACACTTCATACTCACAGATCAGGAAAGTCCCTTCTGATAAAGTCTGAAATGTCTACATCCAAAGAACTTCATCAGAGCCCGAATTTAGAGCAATAGTGACAAATGCAGCCCGAGGTCTATTTATTTAGTCATGTTTTATAGATATGATGATGCATTCTTTAATGTGTTGATGCATATTTTAAGTAATAAAAAATGAAGGAAAAAGGGGAGATTACAGCACTCGGCAATGAAAC
The DNA here is from genome assembly GCF_007364275.1 of Archocentrus centrarchus. Taxonomy (NCBI): domain Eukaryota; kingdom Metazoa; phylum Chordata; class Actinopteri; order Cichliformes; family Cichlidae; genus Archocentrus; species Archocentrus centrarchus. Next base: position 25,826,102 of record NC_044356.1, on the reverse strand, counting down.
CTAAAGTAAAGCACTGCATTTATAAGAAAAGGAAGCACCTCGTGGGTGTCATTTCAAGCGCTGAGAGATGCAAACAAGCACAAAACATAAGGCTATAAAGACCCCTCGTGAGAGGTATAACATACTGCATAAGAGGTGATCAGGCTCAAGAAGTGGAGTTGGTTGAGTGCAAAGTGTCCTTAGACAGTCATTCTTAAAAAATGAACTCTGTCGTCAGTATTTTCTCCAGCTCTGTATAAATGTGTGCGCAGGGGGTGAAAGTGGCTCGGAGTGGTTCATAAGACTAGAAAAGTTCTATATAAAAAGGATGAGCGTGATACCATATGTTAACCACTGTATAATACCATTGTGTAGCGGTTAACACATCCCCATTAAGACTGAAAGGAGACACAAATCCAGCCTCGGGGGGTCCTGAGCTAGTGTACTCCTAGTGCCAGTCACCTCTTGCCCAGGACAGTTGTGTCAAGAAGGGCATCCAGTGTTCAGGGTCCGGCGCCCAGTTTTTCACTTTTTGGACTGTGCGTGTCTTCATCTCTACTTAAATAAAGGAAGTGAGCCACACCCAAAGCAGCCACGGCCCTAACTTCTAGCCTCAGTAATATCAAAATGGATGAGTTATAAAACAAAAGCCACTGTACTGTTGGGAATTACTTATTGCTCTGATATTGGTATTCACAATTATTTCTATATCATTTATTGATAATTATAGTGGTGTATTAATGCACACTGTCTACTCTAGATTAGTAGGATAAAACTGAGGCCTGTTATATTCAGTCTCATTTATGTTTAGGGCCTCGGTCTCATCTGGGCACTTTTGGTTCATATGAAATGGTATCACCTTTATGATATCATTCAGATTACTTTATGACCATGTGCCCCTTGAGGTTTGGTTCTGTAGACCCACCTGTGTTTGTGTAATATGAATTAGTGTGGGTATAAACTTTAGCTAAGTGGGAACTGTCCAAAGGTGTTTTTATAGCAGAGGTTTTAGTTGGAAGAAGATCCATCATTATGACATCTGCCAGAGCTGTTGTAAACCACTGGGCACTCTGGTGACGTGTGTTTTTAACCACGTGGAAAGGAGCTGGTTAGTAGAGCCCAAAAAAGTGATTGGTTGGGGTTCAAGTTTCAGGGGGGTGACACTTTATGCAAATGGAGAGGGGTCAAAGGCAAGTGGGCAGTTACTTTCTTCAGGTTATAAAATGATGCACCCGCTCTTTGTCTCTCTGTTCCTCTTCTCTTCCTGTCTCTGCATCTTTCTCTCTCTTTGGTTCTCTTTTCTGTCTTTTCCTCTCCCTTTTTGTGTGCATTCTAGTCTTAATTCTGTTACTGTCTGTGTTTTGTGTAACCAATATGTCTAATAAATAGCCTGCATTGGAACCTGCTCATTCCAGGAAATCAAAAAGCCATCTCTAATAAAATCACAACCCAACAGTACATTTGAAGCTGAACATTTTAACATGGGCATCTATGGGGACTGATCAGCTTTTGGAGCCAGACTCAAGTGGCCAGCCTCTTGGCTTCATTTTTCAACCCCACGAGTTGCTGTTCGGTACCAGAATAAGTTCAATTTTAAGACAACATATACTTTTAAATGTTTATCAGCGAGCTTGTCGAGAGACAGGTGTGCCAGTCTGACTCTGTGCCATTGTTGGTCTATACATAGCTGTTGGTACATTGTGACGTGCAATATAGTTTTTCTTTGCTGGCCAGTTTTATCTCTCACTGTGAATACAGCCACCATTAGTCATCTGGGGAATGACTTCTGGACTTTGTCTCACTTGTGTCTCCAGACAGTGGCTGAAGTCTGAGGACATCCAGAGGATCTCATTGTTCTTTCACAACAAAGCCCTGGAGAAAGAGGTAGGCGAATGCATACAAAACACCAGCCGGCATTGCTCACTGGGAGAAACAAATCAATGGAACTGTGTGGGTATCAGTGGAAAAGAAGTTGTTATGGTAGCTATATAAGGCTTATAGGACACTGGTGCCCTACATTTCCATGCTCTTTGAGTATCATTAGGAACCAGAAGAGTTGGTGGTTACTGAAAGTTACACTCTAAATTGAGAACAATTACATGGTAAATGTCGTCTTATGAAGTGCACTCAATCATTTTTCTTCATACTTGCTCCTTTCCAGCTGTATCAGTCCAGTGCATTTGTTCATTAGACATGCTCAGTGTTCATTTTGACTCAGATTTTTTGTGCTTTTTTTTTTTGTTACACAGTCTCATGATCTTTATCTTCTCTCTACAGTACAGATCTACCACATTACCTGCCTTCAAGTACTACATCACCTGCGCCTGCCTCATATTCTCCTGTATATTCATAGTGCAGGTCCTTGTCTTGCCCAAGTAAGTCTGCGCCACTCTTACAGGATTTGCACCGCACACTCCCCATAGCATCGGCGAACTCCAGCTGTGACAGCGGGCTGATGTGAAAAAGCCATTTGACGCCAGCTATCTCATCAACAGGACGGCGCTGAAATGAAAGAGGCAGAGGGAGCAAGAGGCGGAATGTTAAAAAGCCGATCGAGATGAAAGGGCACCGTGTCTGCTAGTGATTATAGATCATGTGAATCAAAGTGTGGCGTCTCTTTAATGGCGAGGAGAGAAATTCACGGTCATGCTAATTTACTGCTTCTGGGAGCCAAAAGTGTAATTCGGCATCTGAGAGGCCATTGATTTTCTAATTCACCCGTCTCTCTCTCTCTCTCTCTCTCTCTTTATATTCGCTCTGTTTGTTGCAGCATCACTTCGCACATTTAGATATGACATCACCTGTTTTATGGCAGGCATCCTTAAATGAGCTGTATTGTGTTATTCCACTGAAAAACTGATGCATGATCAAACCTCATTCTGAAGTTACTGTAGAATCCACAGTTATGCTGCCTTAGTGTAAATGGACAGCAGGTCTGAGGTAGAATACATTAGAGGCTTTGTGATATTTATTGCCCTGAATGGCCCTGTAGAAAGTCAGGAGGTGCCAAGAGAGTTAAAGTAATGTGTGTGTTGCAGAACGGCCGTGCTCGGGATCTCCTTTGGGATGGCATTCCTGCTATTGGCTTTGATCCTGCTCCTTTGCTTCGCTGGTCACATTCTGGTAGGTTTGAATACACACAAAAACACAACTGTGCACACAGAGAAAACTCACTTCTAATAAACATATGCACAACATAACCTTAAGAGGGCCTGTTTATGAAGTTTATGCTCCAGTATGGGTGAGTGAACTTCTAGTATTTGATTGGTTTGTTACTTAGTACTAATTAGCAGGTACGAGTGTCTGCACATTGCACCCATACAGTTTAGGGATGTGTCTCATTCACCTGGCCTGCTAATGTTACCTGATAGCATTCCACCAGTACTAAATCATAGACTGTATATAAAAGATGGACATTGCCACAGTGGTGCCACAATTTGAAGCCTCTATTTTTTTTTTTTTTTTTGGAGCCAGAAAGATCTATTTTTAGATGACAGGGTGGCATGCTGAGTTATTAGGAAGCTGAGTTAACTTTACATGTATTATATCTTCTAATTGGTGTCAGTAGCATGCTAAAAAGTCCAGTCACCAAAACTGGAGCCCAAACTTTTTGAAGGGGCGATACCTCACAGCAGGTCATACTGTTTCCCCTTTAAAATGATCCAAAAGCCACAAACACAGACAAGAGGTCCAGTTCAGTGACACCCACCTCATTATAAGCTTTAGCAAAAGCCAGATAGCAAAGTTATTCAAATAAAACCACTTCAGTACAGTTATGAAGGTTATGAAGGGGGTAATTGTGTTTTGAAATTGCTGTTTTTGGCACCTCCACATTGGCCAGAGGTTGCTGCTTAGTATAAATTTCATTAGTACACCTGTTCAGCTGATCATTAATGCAAATATCTAATTAGAAAATTGCATGGCAGCAGCTGACTGTATTTCAGCATCAAGACATGGTCAAGATGACCTGCTGCAGTTCAAATTGAGCATCAGAATGGGGAAGAAACATGAATTAAGTGACTTTGAATATGGGTGTTGGTACTCGAGTACTTCAGAAACTCCTCATCTGCTGGGATTTTCCTACTCAACTATCTCTAGGGTTGTGTAGGAAAATTGTCTGACAAAGAGAAAATGAGCGGCAGTTCCCTGGGTGAAAACACCTTGTTGATGTCAGAGGTCAGAGGCGAATGGTCAGACTGCTTTAAGTTGTAGTAACTCAAATAACCACTCATTACTGCCAAGGTATGCAAAAGCGCAACTGTGAACACACAACGCATCAAACCTTGAAGCAGCAGAGGACCACACCTGGTGCCACTCCTGTCAGCTAAGAACAGGAAACTGAGGCTACAGTTTACACGGGCTCACCAAAATTGGACAACAGAATGACTGGAAAAATGTTGCCTGCTCTGATGAGTCTCGATTTCTGCTACGACATTCAGGTCATCTGGCATAAACATGAATGCATGGATCCATACAACCTTTGTATAAACAATTCAGGCTGCCGGTGGTGTAATGATATTTTCTTGGCACGCTTCTGCATATCATTTAAATGCCACAGCCTACCTAAGTACTGTTGCTGACTGATGGCTGCTTTCAGAAGGACAACTTGCCGTTTCACAAAGCTCAAATCTTCTCACACTGGTTTCTTGAACATGACTGTACGTTCACTGTGCTCAAGTGGTCTTCACAGTCACTGGTTCTCAATCCAACAGAGCACCTTTGGGATGTGGTGGAACGGGAGATTCACATCATAGATGTTCATCTGACAAATCTGTAGCAACTGTGTGATGCTGCCATGTCAATGTGGACCAAAATCTCTGAGAAATGTTTCCAGCACCTCGTTTAATTAATGCAATGAATAATTAAAGCAGTTCTGGAGGCAAAAGGGGGTCCAACCCAGTACTAGTAAGATGTACCTAATGAAGTGACCAGCAAATTTACATATCTACATAACTATAGCCATAACTACATAATTACATAACTAAAACAGAATTTATTTTAGTACTTACTACCTCCTATAAAGGGGATCATCTGTATAAATAACAATGTAATTAGAGACAGATGATTATTAGAGAGGATGAACAGATGTTTCCAGCTGCCATCATTACATGTGAGCAGTATATGAGCTAATCTCCTTTTTTGTTCCTGCTCATACATTAGCTCAACCACAAATTCACTGCTATGGTTTGTTTTCCAGTATAAGTACAGGTTTGGGTATTGTTTTCAATCAGCCACAGGAACCTGATGCAGGTTTTATAGACAATCAATAATTGATCTCTCCCTTAAGAACCCATTTCTGTCACGCTCCTCTCTTAAGGATTAAGTATTATCACCCAGTAAGGGGGTCACTTATAGTTACTGCGGAGTTATCAATAACCATGGGTCTCTCCTGACCCAAATATTAGCTGCTTCAGTATCAGAAACAAAAAAATGAAAGAAGATGAAGCTTGATGAGTTGTACTAACCACCAATCTGTTCCCAGTGAAAGCTGCGGCGGTCACTGGTGAACGAGCACACGGCTGACTAATGAGAAGCCGCGTCTTACATACTCTGTGTGCTTTAGCTCCATGTGCCTGATTGGGTTTGTGTAAGTCATTATTAATGGGGCATATAATAGTTAAAGGATTTGTTCCATTCATCTGTGAGAGGGTGCATTACATGGTCATTGTGATCAAAAGCATTTCTTGGAAAATGTCTTTTCAAGTCAAACAAGCTTAGCTGTTGCTTGTTAAAGCACCATTTCAGCCAGCGGACATGTTCATTTTTGTCCATCTAGCCAACACTACTGTAGCTTCATAAAATACAAGGACACAAACAAAGCATGTGTGAACATGCTGTCCTGAAGGGTGACGAATCAGAAACTAGCTGGTAAACTAATAAACACTAATATAACTTCCTTTGAGTGCATTTCTGCTGGACTTGAATTCATCCTGTGTCTCAGTGGAGATTTCCTTTTCAAACAGCCGTATTTCTGCTCTTTTGTTTGTGAGATGAAATATATAATTTCGTATATGCTAAAAGTGTTCCGAGGACATTGAACTACAGCAGGATGGTTAAACTGGGCACAGGAAGCCTTCCCTCTGCGAAGTAGAGTATCTGCTCTGTCTCTGACAAAAGCTCCAATTTGAAAAGACCTGAAAAGTTTTCTTTTTAAAGAGGAGACCGTAATTGTGTTGGATTTATTCTAATGTAAGCGTCACCCCTTTGTCAAATAGATGCCCCATTGTCAAAATCCCCCTCCCTCCTCCTGGTATTGAATCCTCCATCTGAACAGGCCTCAGAGAAATCAATGTCACTCTGTATGGGAGCCAGGGAGGACAATGTTCTTGAGTGGCCCTGTAGCTTTCTTTTTTCCTCGCTGGGCTTGCAGAGTAGTTCAAATTATTATGTTATTATCCACATCAGTCTTGATTTTTCTTAGGTCTATAGGGCAAAGAATAGACTTTATAGTATCCTACCTGGGTTGAATAATTCCAAATCTAGCCATGCTGACCGTGGGTCATTATTAATCCTCTCTGCTATGTAATGAAGCTGTGTAGCCAGCTGATGAAGATAAAGTCTAATAGTAAAGAAAAGCCAGACCTTTTTTCTGTAGCTTATCCATTTTGTTCTAAAGAAATATATCCTTGTTATTAATTAGATTTGAAAATGAAGCCTCGGTAGAGCGTTCATTTCATGTAAAAGCACACTCACCATAGACCATGGCAGCACTATTGCCCTGTCTAAGGTCCTGTGTATGTATATGAGGAATCAGTCGTACAATGCTTTGTAGCTGACGGTTGGTCATTAGTGGACACTCCAGGCTGTGGTTGCGTAACCCTCTAATGTACTGTGTGTCAGAGCAGAGCAGAGAGAAGTCTTTCAAAAGCCTTTCCTGCATCTAAACTTATTATTAGACATGCACTGATCAAGAAGCCAGTGTTTGTAATAGGCTGATTTTCAAGTCTTTGTCCACGACCAGTGATGTCCAGTTGGCCACTAATACACTCAGTTCTGTACCAAACTGCCACAGCTTGAAATACACCTATCCAGAAGGTGATAGTGTTAGAATAGTATGAATGAATATGTGTGAAGGGAATACTGGCCTCAGTGAGGGATCTGACAAAGGAGCGTTTATCAAAGGAATAATAAAACATCTTTAGAAAATGGCAGCTAAACCGTCCCTACTTTAGGCTCTGTTGTTGTGTATCTGTGAGGTTGGGTCACTGGTAAAACTCACCATAGAAATCTTATTAATACCAACTGTTTCAAATTTACTGTGTCCACGTGATTTTTTTTATGTATTAAAATATTTATGAATCATTCATCCTGCTTACTTGTCTCACAAGATATTTACTATATATATTACCACACTAATAATAGCAAATTTAATGCACTGCTCCACCTTGGAAATAAGAAGCAAATCCAAAGATGAACCTGTGACCATCATTACCGTCGGATTTATAGCACGCATCTCTTCCAGTTCTGAGATTTTTGTTTCCTTTGAATTCCAATTTAAAGTATGAAACATGATGCGGTTCACTGAGTATGTGCAGCCTGGACTTCCACGAAATAGTCAAACACTCTTTCTGTAGGCAGCAGCTATAATACTGAGCTGTGGTCAGACACACTGTTTATGCCCAGATCACAAGACACCACATGGGGATGAAGAAGCTTCTTGAACCTTTGACTTGTGCTGTCTGTGGCTATAAATCATCTGCCCTGAACTGTATATAAATCAAACAAATGTGCTGTTTAAACATACTGTTTTCCAACTTACAGTATCCTTTTAATTAATCCCTGGAGGACAGCAGTGTTTCTCTTTAGCACTCCTACTCCCTGCTTCCTCACCTTCAAGTCATTCCCTCTGTTTCTTTGTATCCACAGCAGGGAAGGAAGGGGTCCTTCTGTTCTCTTACATGGCTTCCGACTTCCTCTCGCATCATCGTCACCAATAACCCCTGGCTGCGATTGGTCCTCACCATGACGACCACTGCTCTCATACTGGTGATGGCCGTCTTTAATATGGTGAGAACCCAGTTTTAAATGTTGTGAATGTGGTTTGACTGCCGCTTTCTTGTGACTGCATCAGACCTTTGTTTCCTGCTAAAGAGATTGCACAAACTGTGGGCAAAATATTGGTGTGTTCTTGAAATGGTCAGTGCTGCATACAGAACAGCAGGGAAACAGCTGACACATGGTTGTAATCAAAATAATGTAATCGCACTCTCGCTGTCATTAAAACCCATCTTAATATTTAGAATCATTTTAACCACTTGCTACAGAGTTCATCAATTTGTTTTAAACTATTTAAGAACTGTTAAACGACACTGATTTTTTTCAGTAATCCAAATAAAACTGAAGGGAAGAAATATTTTGCTACATCATAAATGGTAGTGGAGCCAACAGACGGCCGGCAGCATCATGTACAAGTTCAAAACTCATGCACAGCAGCAAACATACATGGGAGAAATGGCAATATTCCTCTAAGACCAATCAGAGGATTTAAAATAACAGCTTAGAAAAGGTCATGCTAATGCTCTTCCTGTGTTTTTCCACTCGTTTTCAGTGCAGCCTTTGTGTCTGATCATTTTCAAAGAAACAGTTTCTTTAATTTAATCTACAAAAAAAAAAAAAGAAATAATGATAATGCAGTTTAGCTGAATGTTGGCTTTCAAGCTTGTTAGAAATGTCCAAACTATAAACTGTATTTCAATGTATGTTTGCACATGTTTCAGTAAATATAAGTATCTAAATGCTTATTATACATACTGTATGAGCCTTGCAAACTGCCCCAAAAAACAACTCACACAGGAGCAGGGCACAAAGAAATAAAAATAACAAACTCTGTGAAGAATGGCTTTTTCTCCCCCAAATTACACCTGAAACCTTCACACTCCCAGCAGCTAAATGTCACGTAGCTTCAGGCAATATGAGTAATTAAGAGAGCAAGAGCATAGTTCCTGTGGCACACAGAAAAACCTGCTGTTTTATATCATTGGCACACAATTTCTGGAAATCAGTGGTCCAGCATTAAAATCTCAGGGCTGTACTGTTTGACACTTTAGGTGAAGAGAATGCAAGAAAATAGAAATAGAAGAAAATTAGGAGTACTTTAAGAATGTCCCATTAGTTAGTACACTCAGCTTGTGTCAGTCAGCTGCTGTGCTTGTTCCTTTGTAAACTGTACTGGGATCAACAATGCACATTCATTATTTACTGTTTCTGTTCTATTTTTGCCTAACTGACTACAACACAGCAACTGTAGAGGTCAACTGTGCCACTGCTGAGGATTTTTCTCTCAGTTTCCAAAAGTGATTGGGTTTTTTTTAGACTTCAGTGCTGTAAGTCTTCCACACAGTATGTTATCTGGTATGAGAGTCCCTGCTTATGCTTATTAAATGGGGCACTGCTTTCAAGTGTTAGTCATGCTGTCTGTGCCAAACATCATTTGACATGCAGTAAAAAAAACAGGCATCAGATGTGACATAAAGGGTGATATTTCATTATACAATATGTTACCACCAAAGTGAAGATGAATACAGCCGCCCTTCCACTGAGACCATTTCTGATGAGGCTTCAGTAAACAGTAGATGGGTCAATCGAAGGGCCAGATGCATCTCTCGGGTTCTGTGTCAGATCTTTGCTGGATTTTCATGACTTTCAGATACTGTTCATCTGCGGGAGAGAACTTTTAGGCCTGACACTTTATCTTCTGTCCTCCACATGTCCAGTTTCCTTCAGTTTTTTTAAGGATACATTGCACAGTATGCCAAAATATGCCATGTTTTCAGCAACTAGCTCTTTGGGAATCACCTTATTGGTGCAAAAATATTTTATTCTTGTCAAACTGTGTTATCTTTGCCATTTTTCATAGATTCAGGTAAAGAGATGGGAACAAATGATGTTTTTGTGGCAGGCTGCAAGTTATAAAGTGCCTGAGTTGTCTGTTATGTGAATACACATCACTGGTTTATCCCTTGAATTAAGTATCTTTTTTGTGCTTGAATATTCATAGGTCAATGTTAAGCAGCTTAATAGGAAAAAAAAAAAGAAAAAGCATTCCTCTGAAAATGGTCAGGTACAAGGACTGGACTGAGAATGACTGAAAAAGCAGCCGATGTTCAAAGAAAACTTTGAAAAACCACTAAGCCTGGAGATTTTATATATATATATATTAGGGGTGGGACTCGATTAAAAAAATTAATCGAATTAATTACAAGCTTTGTAATTAATTAATCGAAATTAATCGCATTTTAATCGCATTTCAATATTTGACGAGAAATATTAATTTAAGTTTAGTTGATGAATGAATCAATATACATAAGCTTAAACTTCAAAATGTTGTTTATTTTCCCACCAGTCTACTACACAGACCAAGGAAGGGTGGAAGTTAAAGTTAAGCATCATAACTGGATAGATTTATTCAACATTAATGTCTCACTTGTTATAGTTGGAAATTAATCATTAGCTCAGCTGTATTCCTTGATGTTGAAATGTGTTATGCTTGTTTTAACAGCTTATTTTGAATTAAAGACTTAAAATTAAACCACAAAAAGGAGAAAAACTTCGTTCTCCGTTTAATCAGCTGCTGTTACACAGCTGTGCTTCGCACTCACGGTTGCTAGGCGACATGAGCTACGCAGAGGTGACGGCAGCTGATATGAAGGCTAGCTGCTCACTTCCGGCCTTTGTGGTGTTCGTGGGCTGCGAAACACGTGGGCCGGGTCCTTCGCAGGATGCGGCCCCTAATTTGGACATTGTGCGTCGATATAATCTGTATGCCGGGAACTCGTGCACTGAGAAACGTTCCACGGTGCAAAGTGCGATTAAAATGCGTTAAAATTTTTAACGCGTTAATTTACCCATAATTAATTAATCGAAATTAACGCGTTAAAGTCCCACCCCTAATATATATTAATCTTGTTATGTGTTGAAATTTCAAAAGAATCTCACACACACACACACAATCATGTTTTACCCTCCTTATATTCTGCTTTGATCTGTTTTGCTTTTGTTAGTTTTTTGTGGAGGATCCCGGAGGATCTGTGGACATTCTGACAACTGTAAATCTGACCAACAACAGCCAGCTGGACAATGTGGAAGATGACACGGGCAAAAGCAAGTTTTACTTGCCAGTAAGTACAGCAGTGAGAGGGCATCTAAAATGGCAAAATGAGACATCGGTGTCTGTGTGTTTAATTTTAAATGTGTCCAGCTCTGTATCTCTGTTCCTCATGTTTTCTTTGACTTTATTTCTGTTTTCAGTATTTCATCTACTGCTGCATACTGGGCTTGGTGTCATGCTCCGTGTTCCTGAGGATCAACTACGAGCTGAAGATGGTGGTGATGCTGGTCGCCGTGGTAATCTATAACATCATCATCCTTCAGACCCACGCATCTCTACTGGATGGATTCAGCAAAGCCTTATACCCCACAGATAAACTAGATCGGTACCTGCATACACTCATTCTCCCTTTTTCACACACACACACACACACATTCTCTCTGCTTCATTATTTAGGAAATAATGAAATCATTCTTAGGCCAACTTTAGGTTAATATTATCTGTTTAAAACCCTCCATCACTCTGACCCTGCAGCCTGCTCACATCAGTAGAAAAGAGCTTATTAAAATGACTAATGAGACTGGACCACAGGCTTCAGGGAAAGGCTGATGCTGAGGTAGCGATGTCCCATGTGATTGTCAATCAAGTGTAACCCCCGGAGAGGATGATGAATGGCAGTTTGTGTTGATGGAGCTGAATTCATTCCCCCCCACACAACTGACTGACAGCTGGAGTCTCTCTGCTCACAAAATCCCATTATGCAAAAAGTTTCCAGGGCACCTACAGAAACTTTATTTCTTGTGCTCATATTTTCCTCATTGGTTCTCTTTCTTGGCTTTTATTAGCATGAAGAGAATGATGCTTTTGCCAGAGCACAGAGGCAAGTAAATAAGAACAGCAATGAAGTGGAAAAACAAAAAAGAAACAAGCCACGACTGACAAATAATTTCCACTTTAGTATCTTGAAGGAGAACTTTAGTTACACTGTCTCTGTTACAGGATTGTATGTCCACAGTCTGGTGAGCTCAGTTTACAGCTGCTAAAAATCACCTGTTAAATGATTAGTGGGGATAATAATGCAAAAGATACAAATAATGAAAAAAATAAAGTCTTAAAGGACTTACTGTTTTTTTGTTCATAGTTATGCCAGTTTATAACAAATAATGGACAGTATACATTCTTCTGTCTGATGCAAGGTTAAAGCAAGGTTATTATAGTTAACTAAAACTAAATGTCAGGGACCGCAGTGCGACAGGCAGGAAAAGGATCCCAACGCAGGACTCGCGAGACAGGAACAGAAAAACACTGACGAAACTCAACACAAACAGAGCTGGGCTGGTGCCAGAAGTACAAATTAGGAGTTTAAATGAACAGGAAAACACACAGCAGGGAGGGAGGACGCAACAAGGAACTGAAGGAAAGTGAGGGCTTAAATACACACACAAGGTAATTAGGGAGAAGGGACACAGCTGGAGAAAACAGGACACAGGTGAGCAGAATCAAACTAACGCACACGAGACAAAAGCTGGTGAAATAAAACAGGAAATGACAGAAATGCAGACTTGGCACGGGGAGCAAGGAATTAAATACAAATAAGCTTTAACCAAGAAGGCCTGAAAATACAAATAAACCATAACTAAGAACATGACCCGGAAAACTACAAAATCTGAGAACTAAAGAAGCCATCCTGGAAATCTCTGAAAGAATAGAAAACTCAGAACTAAAAAACAAACTAAACAGAGAGATACAAAGATAAGCAGAAGCAAACTATGAGAAATAACAAAAACACAAAACACTGGGCAAAATTCTGAATTGAAATAAAAATAAAAACGAGACTTTTGAAAAGAAACAGAATAAAATAATATCGTGTGCTCACAAAGTGAACTAAAACAAAAAGCCTGTCTCATGAGGCTGTTTGTTTTACTTTGGTGCATTGAACTCTTCCATATTCCAAAGTATTCTAGAGTCAAAGGTGAGACCCTCTGTCTGACAGCTAATCTACAACCGAATGTGTCACAATGGCCCAGTCAAAGTCCAGACCTCGTTGTAGGGAAGAGTCAGCCAAAGTTCCTCCACAACCACGTGAGAGGCTGATAAAGTCACACAGGAAACGATTACAAAGTGAGGCCAAACCTAGAAATGACTGTCAGTCCTCTTTCAGACATGCTGTCCTTTTGAATAAGCTGACAGCATCTTGAATGTCTGTAGCACGGTGGGCACTTTTCTGTAAAAGCTCTGCACATGTCTTTTTTTTTTCTATTTGCAGTAAGATTAGCACATTCATCTAACAGTTAGGCAGCTGCAGCAGCACCTTAGCACCCAACGACACACACACACGCATACACACACACTGACACTTTACTTAGTGACAATGCTAGAGAAAACTACACGTTGAAAAGTGTGGTTACACATAACTAGAGCTGACGCTGAGAATACTCATTTCCACAAGTGCGACAAGTCTTTTTTTTTTCCCTCTGTCTCTGCTGTTAGTATGTCTGAATGAAGCTGCAAGAAACATAAAAAGCTCATTGATTTACAGCCTTATTTGTTTAAAAAAAAAAAAAAAAGGCTCAGTCATTTCCAAAAACAGCTGGTACCCTTACTTTTTAGGAAATGTTGCTCAAGCAGGAGGGAAAAAAAACTGCATTTTTATGGGCTCTGCTGTGGATTCATGCACACACCTGGTACACCAGTATTTCCAGCAGTGGGTTGGTGTGCATGTGGAATGGATTCAGTTTATGTGAACAAGGAGTTAGAAATTTCATTTTTCAGAATAAGAGGCTGAATGTTGTAAATCCTTAATGGGATAATGCTGGCATTTTCTCTGTTTAGACTGGGCGTCCTGAAGGATCTGAAGACAATGGGTTCTGTGTCTCTCTTCATCTTCTTCATTACGCTCCTGGTCTTAGCCAGGCAGGTGAGTAGCTTCAAAGTTCTTATTAGGTCATTCGGCACAATTACAGAATCAGCGACTGACTCAGTGGAGCAGGGATGTTTGATACCGGTCGATTCGGAATGACTTTTATGACTTTATGGAAATAATTCTGGGAGTGCTGAAAGACAGTTAAACAGTGTTGAAGGACTTGGCTCATTATAAGCAAAGATCAAAATATCTTGTAGCATTGCAGCTGCCAGCTTGGCCCACTGCCTCTGTCTCCTCTGTGCCCCGCCATCCTCACTTCGTGAGACCCAAACTCATCTGACACAGATTGGGTGTTTTATCTTTTTTTTTTTTTTTTGTGAGGATGCACCATCCATCATCTCTGACCTCAAAGCTGATGTTCGGGACAGGAGGACAGCCACCAGAGCTTTAGAATCCAAAACTGGGGCTCCTCTGAGAGGCACAGTTGGTCCAAACAGCTCCGTGTGTTGTTCTCATTCTGGGTCACTGTCACCAAAAAAGAAGGGAGCATTTGTTTCAGAAACACAACTTTGCTGTGTGAAACTCTCTGTCGTGTACAGATCATAAGGTAACTGGGTTCATTCTTCCCAGTGCTTTTGGGTTATCGAGAAATATCATTTCCAAAACAGGTCAAAAGGTCCTCAGCGTGGTGCTGCCCACAGTCAGTGACACAGAAGTACAATAATTTCAGCCTCCAGGCTGTATATGCTTTAGCCTGCTATTAAGAAGTTTGCCTTACAAATTCTTCATCTTTAGCCATAATGAGGCTTTTCCCAGGCATTTAGTCAGGGAGTGATGAAAGCAGGTTACCGTAAACAAGGCATCTGTAATTCATCCCTCAAGAACAGCTGCGCAATGGAGCAAAACTCATTTACACGCTTTTTAGCTGATTTCTAAACAGCATCTGATTTGAGCGCCACTTCTTCTGTCCTACTTTCTCAGCCTAAAGAGGAGCAAGAGCCCAAACCTCACATAGGCACATCTATACATGCACACATGCTTCAGACTAGCTGTCCTTAAAGGGCACGGAGCTAGTCTGTATTTGCATTTCAGCCTCAGGCGATCAGCGTTATAGCACAAGATCTCAGCGCAGAGCTGTATAGGCCTTCACTGTTAATCTTCTAAATTGGCACCATACTTTAATCTTAAGGGAAACTTACTCAGTGCACACGTACATCATCCAGACTGAAACGCACACGTATGAAATGCATCTCACAGGAGACTAAAAAAACTCCCACACACACACACACACACACACACACACACACACACACACACACACACACACACACACACACACACACACACACACACACACACACACCGTAGGGGCCAGCCCACAAGTAGCCTGCAGCATTCACATACATGTGAGCATAGTGATGGTGCGTTCAGGGGACACAAACAAACAAACACACACACTCCTGGGATGTTTTGACCTCCCTATATGAATCTTCCTGACATGTTTAGATGTGTTCAAAACTCCCTCAAGCATGAATAACCAAAGAGTGAAAAAAAAAGAAGCAGTGGCTATCTTTTATGCAAAACAGCCCTGGCTCTTCTCGATTTCCTTGAGCCATAATAGTGGAGCTTCACACATTGTTTCACTGTTGCCTTATTGGGACTTTAATTTTCTATGAATACCAAGCATGCCCTTTAGTTTCAGTTTCTTAAGTTGTTCGAGATAGGCTATGAATTTTCGTTTGGTGGCGGTGATTAGAACAAGATAGTGGCAGCCAGCCTCTGAGAAATCCTCCCATATTGTAGACATATTTCTGGAAGATGGTGGATATTTTTTACAACATCCTGTGTGCAATTGGATTCATGTTACAAAAATGAATATCTCCATTTAACTGTAAGTTAAAATTCACTTTCTTCGCTGTATATTAGTTTTGTTTTTTCCCTGTTTTTGGTGCAGGTTTCCACTGAGAGAGAGTGCTGGGTGTGAATGACGCTGGTATCTCTTTACTCTGTGTCCTCCTGTAACAGAATGAATATTACTGTAGGTTGGACTTCCTGTGGAGGGACAAGTTCAAGAGGGAGTGTGAGGAGATCGAAACCATGGAGAACCTCAACCGGGTTCTGCTGGAGAACGTCTTACCAGCTCACGTGGCTGAACATTTTCTGGGACGCAACTGGAAAAATGAGGTAAACAGGACGATGGATGCTGAATGTTTCATTGTTATTATGCATTCCTGTTACAGTGTACCCACTATTAGCACTAGTACCATAGAAGGAAAGCATTCTATGATTTATTAACAGATTTATGGACATTTAATTGCAATAAACAGCAATAATACTCACCACACTGAACTTAACATTAGGAAACTCGTGTCTGTGTGTTGAGACTGGACTGAGTTACAACTCTGTAAAGGAGAATGAGCTTTAATGCACCTGTCTTTTCATCTTGAGCAATATCTCTGCCTCATTTCTCTTCCCCTAACAACTCTCCCAAGCCTTTCTCAGGAGGTGAAAGGTTTCTGGTTTAATCTAAAAAAAAAGATGGCACATTGTGAGGGCTGTGTGCTGGAGTCAGTGGTTTCCCCAGGGAATGACTCCATTTGAAATAATGTGTTTTGAAATGAAACTTACCAAAGTACCAGGTTCCCACTGTTTCTTGCTTAAACTAAGATAGTTGTAATTTTGGATACATATCAAATATCAAATAAAGTGAGTACAGAGAGTTCAGGTAGGCCACAAAGTCAAGCTAAGCAGCAATCGCAGAAGATCAGTTGATCTCGATGTCAGCTCCCATCACCTAACGGCTCAGTGGACCCTTTTAAACATCCAATGAGCAAATCTCACATAAGCCCCACTCACACAAGCAATTTTCCCCCAGCGACAAGTGGTTGCCAGAGATCGCCAACTGGGCTCTAGTCCTTTGTGATGGAGGCCTATGCTGCTTTAACCTACTCAGCAATTTTGTGCACCTGCAAGCCACTTTGCAACCCACCTCCACCCCATTTCCTCCTATTCCTATATCTGATTTAATTAGTGTCTCATCTGTTGTCAGTCATTGATGCCTCTTCTGTTTTGTGATTGGGGTCTTGATGCTGCGCTCACTGCCTCTAGCTTTCCATGCAAAGCCAGGAAGATCCCAGAACAGCTAAATCCGTGCAGATGGAAATACCAGTCTTCTTTTGACTATTGTGATCCTGACTGAACTCTTAAAAAAAATACATGATTAAAACTGCATATTTTATTTGTGCAGTTAACTCATGTCTTTTGTCACGATATTCTCTTTTTCCTTAACTCTCACGTTATGCACATTATTTTTGGAGTGGAGTTTAATAAATATTGTTCCACTCTTCCTGCTCTGCTGCTGCCTTTCAGATGCTGTAATAGACATGCCCTACTTGCCTAACATATTTTCCATTCCTGTGCTTCACCTCAGTTGCTCTGCTCTTACGTCTGTCTTTCTTGTAATGAACGCTGTTACTATTTTGCTCCTGCGAGCACCCAGAGTCCCCGCAGACATGATTAAAGCTTCTTCGTATTTATTTAAAGAGTCAGTGTCATTGTTCAGCATGAGCTATTCAGCTCATAGATTTCCTTCACCTGTGCCAGATCAATACAACACATAGAGCTGTTATCTTTTTTTCTCGCTCGTTACCAGGACCTTTATCATCAGTCGTACGAGTCGGTGTGTGTGATGTTCGCCTCTATCCCAGACTTCAAAGAGTTTTATACTGAGTCTGATGTCAATAAAGAAGGACTGGAGTGTCTTCGTCTTCTCAACGAGATCATAGCAGACTTTGATGAGGTAAACTCCTCTCATATTGATAATCCTGTCTGTCTCACAATGAAAAAGGGGGAAAAATTTTCCCCTGCTGTTTTTTTTTTTTTGGGAAGCAATCACACTGGGTTATTATGCTTAAAAGTAGCATGAAAAGCAGAAGAAAATGAAAATGAGTTTGGCTGAGAGCCACCGCTATTTCCCGCTCTTGTA
Organism: Archocentrus centrarchus; assembly: GCF_007364275.1. Lineage (NCBI taxonomy): Eukaryota > Metazoa > Chordata > Actinopteri > Cichliformes > Cichlidae > Archocentrus > Archocentrus centrarchus. The sequence goes on along the minus strand of NC_044356.1, from coordinate 25,808,228 downwards.
AATGTAATGTTATAGCTTGTTTTCCTCTTGCGGTCACAGCTGCTGTCCAAGCCAAAATTCAGCGGCGTGGAGAAGATAAAGACCATCGGTTCTACCTACATGGCTGCGACTGGACTTAATGTGACACCAGGACCAGAGTGTGCGCAGGCAAGTTGCTGCACACGTTCGCACTCAGTCGAGTCATGACGTCACACAGCGAGGGGACAGACATAGAGAGCCATACAATGTTTACTGCTGCTCCACACAGTCTGCATATCATTCAAGCACCAGTAACTCATTACTACATGTTTGAATGCATCAGTGTAAGCATATTAGATCATCATTCAGAAATGTTTAAAAATGTGTTTTAAATAAACCTATTTGATTGGTGGAAATCTGCTTAATTGAAATTTGCACAGCCCCCACCCCACCCCTCAGTTACTGTTGGTGCACCTGCATCTTCTAGCACAGCACACAATGCAGTGTAAAGGGATACGAGCAGCAGATTTTTGCGAATTCTTAGTAATTTTTGTAACAATGTGTAGCTGATTTCACACACTGGTAGTCAGAAGCAGGCTTCTCTTTTCTAGCTGATGTCTGATTTGTTGCGATGCTGCAGGCTGATTCTATCAACTGTTGCCAACTTTGTCACTTTTTAATGTTTCCAGCTCACTGGAAGCCTGTACAGCCATTAAAAAAAACACTTGATGGCACAATACTGTACATGACATTACAAAGGCAAAAATTCCCCAAATACTAAGGATATATGCAGTTATTAAGCAATTAAATAGCTAGCACCATTAATGGTAGCCAGACTCAGCCCAGTATGACAACTGGGAAACTAGTAGCCAGGAAAATCCCTACAAAACACTTTATGAAGCAAACAGAGCTGCTGTCATGAGAGATACGGGGCTTTTCCGTTCTAACATTCACAATAATTGGAATTGTCAAAGTCGGCTGTGTGGAAGGCAGAGAATGGGCCCATGATCCAGAGCTCAGAAGACGAGCTGAACTCAAAGATCAGCTTTATTGCTGAGATTTCACTAAACACAAAACTGTATCTGTAACAGGTAGTCAAACTATAACTGCGCTTGGTGACACACGCCAGGAGAGACACGGCCACGAGGGAGCACTTGACAAAGAACAGAGGGAAGACTAAGAGAATAAGTACACACAAGATAATGAGGGAACTAGTAACAGGTGGGAGGGCAGCTGAAACTAATCACAGGAACAGCGACAAGAGCAGTAGAACTAAACCCAACCACAGAAGATTAAAGACTATCAAAATAAAACAGGAAGCGACTGACACTGAGACCAGGACTAAGGTAAACAAACTTGACACCAGGGCAGAAAGGTGACGCACGGAGACAAGACAGAATACAAAAGCATCATCAAAACTAGAAAACCCCTGAACATCCCAAAAACTCAAAAACTTGGACCCAGGAACCATGACAGGAATGCAATGCAGGGTTCAGTATATTGTCCAGAGATACTGTGAAATGGAGGAGTTGAGCACTGAACCACCACCCTTGTGATCAGATGACAACTCTACGTCCTGAGCCACAGCTACTGTATTTGAATGAGAGCGGGAGGGTGGAGTTAAAGTTTACTCTAGCAAGCTTGGTTTAGCAAGGTGCATTCAAAAACTCCAGGGGTGCAGACATAAATAACTGTTAATTAGTGCGAAGTGAAACAAAGAGAATATGAGAACTTCAGTCGTGAAAACTGGAACACAGATTAGTGTGTTAGCAGCAGGTCAGTATGATTTAATAGACGTGGTGTCGGTGCTCCAAAGTGCACCTCAAAGAGTCAAAAAGCCCCAATTTGTGACTCATATTAACAAAGGTGAGGCACAGCGGTTAGCTATGGCGTTATAGGTGCTCCTACAGCTGTTATTAAGAGGTAATGAAGGTTGTAAACATGCTTTTTTGTGCTGTAAATTTGGATCTATGAGCACCGACCACTCAAAGTACTACAGTTTTTTTCTGCAACTGTGTTGGCTTCATTCGCCAGCCCCAGAGGTTCCTGCTTGTTAGTACGCTTTGTTATGGCCCGAGCATAACCGTGTCATCATATAAACAAATCCAGTCACAGCTTAGCAACCTCTTTCTGTTGCCATACAGGTGTACTGCTGTAAACCTCAAAGTGTTTACTGCCTCGTGTAAAGCCAAGCACAAACATAACAGTCAGAATCTCACACTGATAGCCCCTTTAACTATTTTCTCTTCATTACCCTCAGGAACATGACAGGCAGTACATGCACATTGGCACAATGGTGGAGTTTGCATTTGCTCTTGTTGGGAAGCTGGATGTCATCAACAAGCATTCTTTCAATGACTTCAGACTCCGGATTGGTGAGAACTTTGCCGCACAACATAAACACGCTGCAGATTTGACTTTAAATGATGGTGTGCAACCATTCTGAAAGATTACCTGCATGCTTCGTATGTTTATTTGTTAGGTATAAACCATGGGCCAGTGATTGCAGGAGTAATTGGAGCCCAGAAGCCTCAGTATGACATCTGGGGAAATAGTGTGAATGTAGCCAGTAGGATGGAAACCACGGGGGTGCTGGGAAAAATACAGGTGGGAACAAAATGCTCTTGTGTTTCTTATATTTTATTAAATTAGTGGGGAGGGTTTAATCACATTTCTTTCTTCTCTGCAGGTAACAGAGGAGACGCGTCTTATCTTAACAAAATTAGGGTACATGTGTTCATGTCGCGGCATCATCAATGTGAAGGGCAAAGGAGAGCTGAAGACCTACTTCGTTCACACAGAGATGACCCGATCTCTGTCACAAGGGACCGTGATGCCTTGAGCATGCCACGCTAACTGAACAAATAGACTTGAGAACACAATTGCGCACACAAAGTGGCCGTAGAAGTGATTTGTCATTCTCTGTTAAGTAAAACCCATTACCAGAAGCCAGCAGCACGACGGATAGACGATTGTAAAGAACCACTTTTGTCCTTAGCAACACAGTGTAAGTCAGAGCCAAGGTGCACCGCCACAGTCCTTCAAGGCTGCACTTAAGGTGGTTTTCACATCTCAAGTGTAACAAGGACTTCACTCCGAGGGGTCTCTTGACTGTCTAAAGGAGTGCCTGACTCAAAGGGAGGTTTGCTAAATTAGTGCAGCTCTCAAGGACCGCAGTCACCCATCTGTACAATAGTAGCGGTGTGGAGCTAATTACCCATGCCAGTGCTGTGCTTCAAAGCCTTACACTCGAGCAAACTGAGCCGCCTGCCGAGCTGTGTTGTTTTTTTTTTTGTTTTATTTTGTTTTTAAATCTCCGCTTGGTTGGCAATGTGAGCCAGTTTGTTCCATTTTATTCCAAATGGATGTTACAATAGTTTATTGTTATATAGAGCTATTGTTGCCAACAAAATGCCAGCGTGATGGTTAATGTGCCAGAACCTGTGATTTGTATTTATAACTGTAGAACTGCGTTTGTGTCCCAGTCGAGCAGGTGGACTCAAGCGCAGGACTCAAAAGTAGAGGTTTCTTTTTTATAATCCATCTGGAACCCAACCAACCGCACGTGTGTAAATGTGTCCACTGCCATCCTTTTGTTATTCATTAAACATTTGTATATAAACTGACGTCCTTTGTCTTTGTTTTAGTGTGTGATACACAAGTGTATGATAAAAGATCTGTCACACCAGAAACACAGGAAGTAGTCAAAAATAAGTCAATGGCTCGCTTTAGCTTTAAAGTTGTGATGCTCATTTCCAGCTCCATATTTTTATTCTTCAACTGTAGTAAAGTACCTTTGTATGAATCACAGTTCAAAACTACCCGTATTTCTCTCAGAGCTCAGAGCCGTGATGCAGCCCTGTGTTTCATTCTCTGCCTTCCCACTTCCTTTCAGCCAGCTTTCTTTTGATTGGTTGGCCCTCATAAAAAGAAGGTTTGAAGTGTGTGTGTGTGTGTGTTTGGGGGGGGGGTTACTGGAGTGTCTCCATCTTACAATATTAGGAATATTTGATCTCTTTGATATGGCAGAGTAAACAGTAGAACAAGACCCGTCACAGATGTAAATATTGTCCCGCAGTTAATGAAAATATAAATGTAGAAGTCAGGATAGCATTAGAAACCCATTTCCTAATAGAAGCCCCTTCAGCAGACACCTTATTAACTTCTGCAAAACTAATTTGGAGGCCTTAACCTAAACTTTTATAAAAAATTCTTTGTCACTCCTGGGTCAGTAACAAGAAAATACATATTCCAGCAGAAATATGTTTTTAATGTTAACACAACTCTATAAATCAGAACTATTTTAATCTTGCTGTAAGAGATTGATATTCAGTGATTATCTTTAACATTTCTACAAATACATTTTGGTAACCATATCGTAGAGCAGACACAAAAAATTTCCACGGTAAACAAATTAGACAAAGTACAACTGCACTCTTGTACCAGGATGCTACATAATTTCTTTCTATTAATGTAATCTATAACAATAAGCCAGAATTAATGCATACTTACAAGGTATTCACATCATATTATACTCGTGTTTATACAGGATTATTATATATATAATTTGCTGATATAAATGCATTATGTACAACATCACTATAATTATATGGCAGCCGTGTACAAAACATAGTGCAGCTATGTTGCTTACATTTGAGCAATATTGCTGAGCAGTAGCTATGGCTTTAATATTGGTCAATGATGAGTCACAGTCTGTACTATTTAGTATCCCTGAGCAACATGTTAGATAATACTCAGCCAATCAGAAGTTGACAGGCTAATCAATAAGGCTGCAGTCTAGAACTGATGTTACTCTAAACAGACTGGCTCTTTAGCTAGAAAAAGCTAGATTCCCCAATTTCTCACTATCTAGCTTCTGCCAGCTGTTCGGTGACCTCATCGGTTGCTGAATATGGGGAATCCCCACTTTTTCCATTTCAGTCAATAATGGTCAAGTAGGTATAGCCAATCACATGGCACAATATGATCACATGATTAAGCTAAGCCAATCAGACATGAAAAAGAGGTTACATATCATTAGCATATATTATCATAGCATTAGAAGCCTGAAATCCTCCATGTTGTTTACTCTCTACTTCAGATAAATACAGCCAAAGTGTACATAGGGTACTAACTATCCAGGAATATGAACATAGTGCTGCACATCTTTGAAGAGTAAAGTCTATAGACCAGAAAGATAAAACCTCACAGACAGACAGACAGCATAACGACAATATCCTCCTGCTTTTGCGTGTGTGTGTGAAGCTTTTTTTAATAGTTAAAAAAGGAGCCTATTATATATTCTATATTCATTACTCAATAAGTGAAAAATTTTAAGCCTTTTTGTTTTTCATTTTGATGATTTATAGCTTACAAGAACCAAAAATTTAGCATCTAGAATACTTCCTAAGATTAAAAATGTTTTACAATACAGAAATATCCACCTTCTGAAAAGTATGTTCATTTATATTCTCAGTGCTTTGTTGAGGCCCATTCACTATGAATTCCTGCATCAGCGCAGCGTGCAGTGGAGGCGGCCAGCTTGTGGCACTGCTGAGGTGTTATCGAAGCCTGTGTTGCTTTGATGATGGTCTTCAGCTCATTAGTGCTCGGGTGTTTCTCATCTTCCTCTTGTAGTAGTTGTTTAATACCCCACAGTGTGGGGAACAGATCAGGTGGGTTGAGTAGACAATCAAGCACTGTAATAACATGGTCAACAAACCATTTGGTAGTAGTTTTGGTGCTGTGGGCAGGTGCAGGGTCCTGCTGGAAAAGTAAATCAGCATTTGAATGTAGCATGCAGGGCTCTAAAATCTCCTGGGACATGGATGATTGACTGTGGACTTGATAAAACACCGTGGACCAATGATCGCCAATGCCAGGAGACGACGTGACACCCCAAATCACCACAGACTGTAGAAATGTCAGATAAGATTCTGTGCCTCTCCACTCTTCCTCAGATTCTAGGACACTGATTTCAAAATGAAATTCAAAAAGGACTTTCATCTGAAAAAGAGGACTGTGACCCACTGAGCAACAGCCCACTTCTTTTTCTCTTTAGCCCATGTAAGATACTCCTGATGTAGTGTGTGGTTCAGGAGTGGTCTGATATCAGGACTGCAACACTTGTAGCCCATTTCCTGAAGACGTCTGTGTGTGTGTGTGTGTGTGTGTGTGTGTGTGTGTGTGTGTGTGTGTGTGTGTGTGTGTGTGTGTGTGTGTGTTTGTGTGCTGGCTCTGAATACACTGATGTCAGCCTCAGTCCACTCCTCGTGAAACTCTCCAAAGCTCTTGAATTGACTTTTCTTCATGATCCTCTCAAATCTGCAGTAATCCCTGTTGCTTGTGCACCTTTTCCTATCACACTTTTCCCCTTCCAGTCAACTTTGCATTAATTTCCCATTAATATAGCACTCTGAACAGCCAGCTATTTCAGCAGAAACCTTCTGTGCCTTCCCCTCCTTGTGAAGGCTGATGATGATTGTCATCTGGACAAATATCAAGTCAGCAGTCTTCCCCATGATTGTGTTTGTATGCACTGAACCAAACCAAGAGTTACATGGTAGATACAGGCTTTCATTGGGCAGATGTATTTTAAGCAGCTAATAAAAAGGCCATCACATCCCTAATGTTGTCTTTATTTTTATCCTTATTTACAGTGTTTACAGTGCTATATTTTAAAGCAATACTGTTTCCCAAAACTGTTATGGATTTAGATGGCGAGATAAATGAGACACTTAGCTTCAGGTGCTAATAGGTGGCTACTGTACTGAGCTATTTTCCCACATCCTGAGCTAAGCTAGCTGGCTTTTCTTTGTAGTTTCAGGTTTATCAGACCTCACGTGAACAATTAGCTGTATTTCCCAAAAGTCTTAATTACATGTAATCATTTAAGATCATTTACATATAAAATAAATCTAAGTCTTATCAGCAGTTAGAGTCTGCTGATTGAACAGCTGAATTGAATAAGCACACAATATTACACACACTAATACAATACTGTTTTTAATACAAAATATACATAACAGAAACTGTTCCCATTACAAATACTTTGGACGCAGCAGCAATCACTGAAGGCAAACCTGCTGCCTGAGATGTGTAACCATTATTCTGTAAAGGGTTATTGACCAAACCTTTCTAGAAACATAACATTTGACATTGTGTGCCATTTTTCGTGGGTTGGGTTTTTTGGGGTTTTTTTCAGAGTAACATTTAAACGCCATCTTCTGTAATAGCTCCCTAACAACACTGCAGTTCTAACAGCAAACAGATTTGAATCTTGTGGAGTTTCTAAGAATAAAAGCTCTATTTCAGCCTCAGTACAAAGGCAGAAGCAAATGAGAGCTGTCTGCACCCAAAAAAATCTTATTGTGTAGGAGGCTGATCTCTGTTGCGTGGGTTTAGTATTTATACAGAAGAAGAATCTGAGAGCTTGGTGAACCAAAGAGGTTAGTGAGGTAAAAAAAAAAAAAATAAAGCATTTATGTAAGGCGAAGGTAACTAAAAAAAATCAATAGTAAGAAAAAGCTGAGATGGAATGCAGGGAGTGCAGAGCACACTGATGTAGCAGCTAATTTAAAAAGAATAGGTTGTTCAAATGATCAATATAAGTACCTGAAAGAAATTGGTCAGCTACTCCAAAAATATGCGTTTCAACCTTTCAAACAATAAGCAGTTTGCTCCAAAGAAAGTCCCATCACAATAATTGACATTTTTCCTGACACCCAGGACGCTCGGCTCAGCAAAAACAGGCATTATACAGGAAGGCAGAGTCAGAAAGCCAAGAGTCTAATCTTTGAGAATCAGAGAATTCAGCTGCTAAATCTGGGAAACATGCTGTGATCACTATCACTCAACAAGTGAACCTTCACACTGCACTCATATTCATGCAGAAAATGTAGGTTGTGTTTCCTGGAAAAGTCTTTAGCCATTAAGAATAAACATGTCTTGATAGTATCATCAGTAACATCAACCTAAAATCTCAGTAGGTTAAATGTTTTATTTAGTATTCTTTTACTAAAAATATCTGCACAGCACAACACTTTTTGAATTATTAAAGCTTCCACAGGGAGAAAGAAAAAAACACTTCCACCTCACAGTGTGATATGTCAAGCTTTTAATTAGGGATCACTGATCCGTATCCTTCTTCCACATTCCATAGGATCCCATTTTTCATGTAGATTTCAGATTTAATACAAGCCACACGTGCATACTGCCGCTCGGTGATGCAGAAGGCGGGAGCAGGAGGACGATGGCCGTACTCTGATGAGGACAGCACCGGCAGAGCTCTGGACCTCTCCTGGAAGGGAGCAGGACAACAAAGCATAGCCACATGGAATAAATGTTAAAACTGTGCTAGTTGTGAGGTTTGTGTCTGACTTCTTTTCCCACATTTTTATAAGGAGGGATGAACATTTAGGGAAATATGTAGCAGGGGTTAGGTTAGGTTAATTGGTAATTCTAAATTGCCCATAGGTGTGAATGTGAGTGTGTTAGCTACAGGGTACAGGGTGTGCCCTGTCCTCACCCTATGTCAGCTGAGATAGGCTCCAGCTAACTGATCATCTGCAGAGGAACGGTTTATTTGAAGAGTTTCAGTCGGGTTTCAGAATTCCCCACAGTACAGAAACAGCATTAGTGAAGGTTACAAATGATCTTCTTATGGCCTCTGACAGTGGACTCAACTCTGTGCTTGTTCCCTTAGAATAGCATTATTAGAAGGCATAGCATACTTTTTCATTGCTGTGCAGATGTTACCCAGCTTTATCTATGCATGAAGCCAGATGACACACACCAATTAGATAAACTGCAGGAATGTCTTAAAGACAGAAAGGCCTGAATGACCTCTAATTCCCTGCTTCTATATTCAGATAAAACTGAAGTTCTTGTACTCAGCCCCACAAATCTTAGAAACGTGGTGTCTAACCACATACTTACTCTGGATGGCATTACCTCGGAGTCATTTTGATCCTGAAATCAGCTTTCAGGCCTCTCTTCTGTGGAACCAGCTCCCAGTTTGGATTCGAGAGACAGACTTCTACTTTTAAGATTAGGCTTAAAACTGTCTTTCTTAATAAATCCTATAGTTAGGGCTGGATCAGGTGACCCTGAACCATCTTTTAGTTATGCTGCAATAGGCCTAGGCTGCAGGGGGGGTCCCATGATGTTCTTCACTCACCTCTTTTATAACTCACCTCACCTTTTTCGTTTATACACCACTCTGCATATAATCACTAGTTATTATTAATCTCTGGCTCTTTTCCACTGCATGCCCTTTGTCCTATCCTCCTCCCCTCACCCCCAACTGGTCGCAGCAGATGGCTGCCCCTCCCTGAGCCTGGTTCTGCTGGAGGTTTCTTCCTGTTAAAAGGGAGTATTTTCCTTTCCACTGTCACCAAGTGCTTGCTCATGGGGGGTCATTTGACTGTTGCTGTTTTCTCTGTATTTTTGTAGGGTCTTTACCTTACATAATAAAGCGCCTTGAAGTGACTGTTTATTGTGATTTGGCACTATATAAATAAAACTGAATTGTATTTGACATGGAGTTAGTTTAATGTAATAAATGGTAGCAGTTTAAAGATGTTGCCCTGATTAACTGAGCAATTGATTAAACACTAAAACCACTGCAGCTTTGAGAGGGAGGACAGGCGTGCAGCTTCAGGTGGTATAATTGAACCTGCTACTGTCCTGATGCATCGGTAAGATGGTTGAAGCAAAGGCATTTGCATTTAATGAAACAGTCATGGTTTGCTCCTTCATTTAGGTTCCATTTAACTTCTTTCTTATTTCATATGTAATCGATCCAATATGGACAAAAATTATATTAGCCATCCATCCCACGTGTGGCTCATTATTATCCAGGGTGAGTTTTTTCAATAGCTCTGTGAACATGAGGAACCTCTGATCTCAGAGAGCTCTGGTAAGTTTGTATTTTTACAAATATATTCCATGTAAACAGAAAAAATAGAACACTGTCATCAAATAAAACCTTTTTACAAGAGAATAAGTGTGATGATTTCACCTCCTTATTTTTGTTCTTGGACTACTGCAGTAGCTTTGCATGAGTAACAGTTCAAAATAATCCTTATTTATCTTACACCGGGCCTTGGTGCAGCCACCCACTTTCTCCTGCCTGAAACAAGATATTTTAGCCCCTTTTTCCTTTCTCTTTAGGGGACCATCTTCCTTTTGGTTGCCACTCTAACAGAAGATTTGAAGAGTAGGTGGGTGAGGTGTAGCTGCGTGCCTGAGGTGAGAGATACATTAGATATATTCCCTTTTTATGACATCATGAAGATCCAAGACTAGAAACAAAACTGAAATTGAATATTTAGAGCAGTCTGAAGCCTGCGCTTTTGGCTCACAGGGATTACTTGCACAAACACTATGTATGCATTTTTAATATGATATGTTGTATAGCTGCCTTTGTTATACATGAGAATCTGTATAAGAGCAAAATGAAAAGCATAACCGTTCCTGTTTAAATTTATATTCAAATATGAATTCTGAAATGTCCTAATTTGGTAAAATGTCACGTATCCTGACAGCCAGCCCCTCAGATCACTGTAATTACAAGCTCAGCACTTTGTGCGGCTGCTTTGTTCACCAACCCTCTCTGCTTTCAGTGACCTAGAAACCCACTGTGAGCTAGTTTTTCTTGAGATGAATGATTAGTCAAAGGAGATGAAATGGGAGCTATAAACAAATGTCATAAAATCAAAGGTATATGTCAACCTCAACACAGAAAAAATAACCCTAACCCTGGTAGTTTAGTAGTGCATGTGCTGAGACAACTCAAAAAGAAGGAATTAACTTTATCAAATCTGTTTTAATGTGATTAATTGTTTAATGCATCTCTCCATGAATTTGAACATAAAGCATGCACTGTGTTTCTGTAGCTGTAAGAGGTGTACACCCTAAATGTAGTATTCGTAGCTGTACCTGGATTCATAGGAACCCAAGCTCACATACATTTGTAATGAAGCTTTTTTTTTTTTTACATGCTAGTGCACTGGTAACATTTATCTGTGCACTGGTAACAATTACCTATGCACTGGTAACATTTGTCTATGCACTGGTAACAATTATCTATACACTGGTAACAATTATCTATGCACTGGTAACAATTATCTATGCACTGGTAACATTTGTCTATGCACTGATAACATTTGTCTCTGCGCTGGTAACAATTATCTGTGCACTGGTAACATTTTTCTATGCACTGATAACATTTGTCTATGCACTGGTAACAATTATCTATGCACTGGTAACATTTGTCTATGCACTGATAACATTTGTCTCTGCGCTGGTAACAATTATCTGTGCACTGGTAAAATTTTTCTATGCACTGATAACATTTGTCTCTGCGCTGGTAACAATTATCTATACACTGGTAACAATTATCTATGCACTGATAACATTTGTCTCTGAGCTGGTAACAATTATCTATGCACTGGTAACATTTGTCTATGCACTGATAACATTTGTCTCTGCGCTGGTAACAATTATCTATGCACTGGTAACATTTGTCTATGCACTGATAACATTTGTCTCTGCGCTGGTAACAATTATCTATACACTGGTAACAATTATCTATGCACTGGTAACACTTGTCTATGCACTGCTAACATTTGTCTATGCGCTGGTAACAATTACCTGTGCATTGGTAACATTTATCTGTGCACTGGTAACATTTGTCTATGTGCTGGTAACAATTACCTGTGCATTGGTAACATTTATCTGTGCACTGGTAACATTTATCTGTGCACTGGTAACATTTGTCTATGTGCTGGTAACAATTACCTGTGCATTGGTAACATTTATCTGCACATTGGCAACATTTATCTGTGCACTGGTAACAATTATCTATGCACTGGTAACAATAATCTATGCACTGGTAACAATTATCTATGCATTGGTAACATTTGTCTATGCGTTGGTAACAATTATCTATGCACTGGTAACAATTATCTATGCACTGGTAACATTTGTCTATGCACTGGTAACATTTGTCTATGCACTGGTAACAATTATCTATGCACTGGTAACAATAATCTATGCACTGGTAACAATTATCTATGCATTGGTAACATTTGTCTATGCGTTGGTAACAATTATCTATGCACTGGTAACAATTATCTATGCACTGGTAACATTTGTCTATGCACTGGTAACATTTATCTGTGCATTGGTAGCATTTATGGCCATTACCTCCTTGTTTATGTCAAGTCCTCTTCCTTTCCAATGATTTTTGTTATCCCGGGGCAGCCTTATATCATAACCTTCAACGTGGTTGTGTAATCGGTCATACATAGAGACATCCGAGACCTGAACGGGGTGAGGAAAGGGTTTAGCATTGAAAGGATTTCCTCTCGCGGAAGGAGATCGTTTTTTTGTCACTCTGGGCAAGAAGAAGGTGTTAGTGGTACAAGGGAAGACAAGAGTAAATAAATAAAGGTGACAGCATGCAAATGGTGAGTGACGGACCATTTTTATATAGATTATAATTTAAAACGAGTCCTGAAATAGTATTAATGAAACATTATTAATAAATAATGGAGCTATTTAATGTTGTTTAATGTATTAACGCGCGTTTTGCGCCCCGAAACCCTTTACGGTAGCACTAAATTCCCCACCGTGTTAACTGCAGACGCTATAACTGAGTGTTATCCCAAATAAATAACATACTGAATGAGCTGAAAAACCTAGCCTGTTATAAAATGTTTCACTGTTTCTTAACGTTACCTTCCGTTCTTTGTTAAAGTAGGACAGTTCTTTGGGCTCACTTCTTCGCGGTGGGATGTAGCTGAAGGCTGACAGTGTAGCCAGCGGTTTGGTTTTTGCTTCCAGTGAAACGTCCATCATGCTGAAAAATGAAAAATCACTCTTAAACCCCCAGATAAGTTCAGTCCCAGCTCGAGGACGCTGGCGTCTGTGGTTGCTGGGATACCACCTCCCCTAACTTGACTTGCTGCCTTCACGTGCCTTTGGATTTTCATGTACTTTTCACTTTTTTGGTGCTGAGCTTTTTAAACTTCTAACTGTTTGTGCTGGTGCAAATATGCTGATCCAGAAAATTAATTAATTAACTAAACACTTTTTAATCCAGTCAATTAAACTTCTGGGATATTGATCTGTGTCACTACTGGTAGCATGAGGCAACACCTGGACCCTGCAGAGTAGGGTTTAATCCCGGGATCCGGGATTCCCGGGAAATGCGATCAGAACCATTTCCCGTTTCCCGGGAAACGTTAGACGGGAAACCGGGAAAAAAGTCGCGCGCGTCGATTTGACTTTCAGAAAGAAAAGAAAGCTTCAGAATGTTAAATTTAAGGAAATATTGAGAGAAGGGTTCGTTTAATGCGAAAAGCATTACTCTTCATTTCAGGCACGTTCAGCCTCCGTTTAAGGCTTCAGCCTTCATCTCAAGCGTTTTAATAGAGGTATTACACAGTTGTGCTTTTTTCCTCTTTAATTTGTTGAAATCGTAGGCAATGTGTTTACCCTAAGGTATTTTGTATTATATAATTTTATATTATTATATATTGTTATATTAGATCATATAGCCTATAAAATTTGCCTGCCCTGAACAATAAAGAAATATCTGTATAACTTCGAGTGTTTCTTTTTTCTCATTTGCAGCCGCTTACTAACAATCATGAATTAGGATACGGGCCTAATGTGTGAAGAAATTATCATGAAATAGATTGCTTTAACATATTTCGCTTTTAAAATGGAGTTGAGTAAAATGTATATTTTTTAGGCTATAAGGATCGGCCAGTTTTTCAAAAGACGATTCACAGCGAACCTACTTTAACCCTCAGACACGGTGTTATAAATTTGTTGTTGCCAGAATGGCAATGACCAAGTCGTAGTGCATTACTCAAGGCCCTGTGTTATGCCATATTATAGTGTAGTACGGTAGTTAACTTTTCAATGACTATTACAGCGTTCCACTGGTGGAGATATAGCGCAACAGATGTCGCCACGACAGCGTGGCTGAGCCTTTATCAATGCTGTGGAGATGAACCGTATTGTTTTGCACCAGCAGTTGTAAAATATCTTGGTATAATTCCATGTACAATGGAGGAATATTCGAATTATATTTGTTAAGGGAGTGTTGAGGAACGATACAAAACCGCATAGCTCGAGCACTCGAATGCTGAGATGTAGGTTTTATTGCGTTAATCAAGCCGACGTTGCCCCCTACTGGGCATAACAGGACATAGCTGGAAAGCTACCTCTACAATATCACAATAGGTTAAGGCCGACACAGGCTACAGAAGATCTAATTAAAATAAATAAATAAATAAACTTTTTCCCGGGATTCCCGGGAAATGGCTCGTCATTTCCCGGGATTTGATTCATGTCATTTTCGGGAAAAATATTAAACCCTACTGCAGAGGTTTTACAGGTAGATGGCACAACAATATGTGCCATTGCCAGAAGGCTTGCTGTATTTTCGAGAGCATGGAGGAGATTTCAGGAGACAGGCAGTTACTCTAGGAGAGCTGGACAGGGCCGTAGAAGGTGCTTAACCCATCAACCGGGATATGCTCCTTTGTGCAAGAAGAAAGAGGATAAGCACTGCCAGAGTGCTATAGAATCACCCCCAGCTGGCCAGTGGGATGAATGTCTCTGACCAAACAATCAGAAACAGACTTCATAAGGGTGGCCAGGTCCTCTAGTGGCCCTGTACTCACTGCCCAACGCCATGGAGTGCCTCTTTATTTATTTATTATAGCAGTATAATATGTACCAAACTGTCAGTTTCGAGGTGATATTTCTATTGGCTGCTTTCGGCTTTTGGACACATTTTAAAAGTCACACTTTGCTAAATGATGTCTTTCGAAATCGTTACTAGTGCACCCGTTTGTAAAAATTCAGTGCTACTGTGACTGCAGGAAGATACCAAACCACAGGGGCTTTTTTTTAAATTAACTGTTACAACAGCATTAATGTAGCCATTAATTATCAACAATTCTATAATTGCTCCATTTGCAACTTCGGGGGACGCCAATACAATCTTGTGTTTCAATTTGTGTTTGAAACTGGTTTAGGATGCACTGTATTTTATAACTAAAGTTAAAGACGGAAAGGCCTACTGACCTAAATTCTATAAATGACTGAAAGCCTGCTGTTATTTAAATGGATAAATATCCAGCAAATGCTCTCTCAGCTGGTACACAGTTGAATTACTGCTACAAGGTTGTGAAGAGTCAGCAGTGGAAAATCAAATGATGGCACATCTTTGCACAGCTGCACCAGAGTCTGCCTTTATGCTAATAACACTTGTCCCTCGAAGGCCCTTCAAAAGGTCTCTCACTGCATCTGCTGTGTGACTCTGGCAGCAGAATTAGTTAATAACACTGGACAGATTACGCCTCAAGCATAGTGCAGTATATGCGGCTATGTTACGGTTGACAAGGAAGCCCAATTTGCTGGGGGTTCAGATTAAGTATAAATCAGCTCTCAGTCCCTCAGGACTGCGTAAAGCTACAGATGGTGCACCTCAAGTTCACAGTGGCAGAACGATTCCAGTGGTTAAACAGCGAAAGTTGCTACAAATACAAAACTTCAAATATAGTTTTTCTCAATGTTTTTTTTTTTTTTGGCACATTTCTTGCAACCATGTTTGAAGGTCTCAGCTCTGAAGATGGATCTCCAAAAAACTCTAGTCAGTGTGCAGAAGGTTGTGACTCTCCCTGAACCTTTAACTCTAGTGTCAGAATGAGATTTATGTGGTCACACAGCACACTAAAGTGCATCGATAATAACAAAAAAAAACCCCGAAAATGTTCATAGCACTGAGAAGAACAACATGTAGACTGTCAGTACCAAAATAACATGTACTGTGGAAACAAAACATGACGTACTGTGTGCAATAGTATATCACATAGTACCAAAACAATGCTGGGAATCACTGGTCATTCAGTCCCTCCCTTTTGACCACAGATTCTCATCAGTGCCACATCCTATGCTCTTCCTTGCAGTGTTAAGGAAGAAGAACTGCAGTGTGCACCGCAACTATCCTCTGTACTCTCCTGGACCTTCCTATGTTCTGTTCTCTTTCACTTACTGCACCGGCTCACATCCTTACTCCTCTTCCACAAGCAGGAAGAGGAAGAGAAGGGTCCCCTAAAATGTTTATCAGAACATGACAGTTGAAGTTTTCAAAACTGTCTGTGACTTGTGTACATGGAAAAAAAGTAATTTTTCATTCCTCTCATTTTAGGACATTTTGGCAGAAACTAAGTCTGCAGTGAATAAAAATATATTTCTATCGGCTAAATGTTGGCATTATATTATTGTGTGCATCAGAGTGCAGAGTAGCCAAAATCTGCCAAGTCCACATTGGCAAGTCACTAAATTTATAGAAGTTTACCGCAACAGCATTTCAACAGTTGGTTGCCAAAAAGACACGGACTGCTCAGGTGTACAGTTATAGGAGCGAGAACCTACCCAACAAAGAGGAAAAGGAGTAAGTGTGTACACTCACTGCCCACTTAGTTAGGTACACCTATTCCACTGCTCGTTAATACAAATATCTATTCAGCCAATCACGTGGCAAAAACTCAATGCATATAGGCATGTAGGGCGACACGACCTACTAAGGTTTTAAGTGACTTTGAACGTGGCATGGGTGTTGGTGCCAGACAGGCTGGTCTGAGTATTTCAGAAACTGCTGAGCGGCTGGGATTTTCCCACACAACCATCTGTAGGGTTTACACAGAATGGTCTGAAAAAGAGAAAATATCCAGTGAGCAGCAGCACTCTGGGTGAAAATGCCTTGTTGATGTCAGAGGTCAGAGGACAAAGGTCACACTGCTTTGAGCTGATAGAAAGGAAACTGTAATTCAGATAACTAATTGCTACAACCAAAGTATGCAGGAGAGCACCTCTGAATGACCAAGGCAAGCAAATGGGCTAAAGCAGCAGAAGACCACACCGGGTGCCACCCTTGTCAGCTGAGAACAGGAAGCTGAGGCTACAGTTCAATTTTATTTATATAGCATCAAATCACAATGAACAGTCGCCTCAAGGCACTTTATATTGTAAGGTAAAGACCCTACAATAACTACAGAGAAACCTGTAAAGGCGACCCTGAACAGGATAAGCGGAAGAGAATGGATGGATGGAACCCAACAGTCAAAATGACCCCCTATGAGCAGCACTTGGCGACTGTGGGAAGGAAAAAACTCCCTTTTAACAGGAAGAAACCTCCAGCAGAACCAGGCTCAAGGAGGGGCAGCCATCTGTTGCGACCAGTTGGGATTGAGAGGCATGCTTTGGGCCTGTTAGTACCAACTGAGCATCATTTAAACACCACAGCCTACCCCAGTATTGTTGCTGACCATTTCCATTCCTTTATGACCACAGTGTACCCCTCTTCTGATGGCTGCTTCCAGCAGGATAACAAGCCATGTCACAAAGCTCAAATCACTGTACTCAAATGGCCTCCACAATCACCAGATCTCATTCCAACAGAGCGCCTTTGGGACATGGCGGGATGGGAGATTCACATCATGGATGTGTAGCTGACAAATCTGCAGCAACTCTGTGATGCTGTCATGTCAACATGGACCAAAATCTCTGAGGAATGTTTCCAGCACCTTGTTGAATCAATGACATGAAGAGTTAAGGCAGTTCTGAAAGCAAAAGGGGGGTCCAACCCAGTATTAGTACCTAATAAAGTGGCCAGTGAGTGAGTGTAATGAGGAGAAGGTAAGAGAATAAAAGATACAGAAGAGCGCAGAGGACGGATGTGTGTGTTGGGGGGTGAGAGGGTCTGTTTATTATAGTTTATTGAATTGTGTGACCATTGGATGAAAAGTAGTTTAAGCTCTACTAATAAACATCATAGTTTACATTCAGTATCAGTGAAGGACTGATATTGAAGACTTTTAGGAAATTAGAAGATGAAGAACACAATTCTAGATGCTTACTGAAACATTTTGACCACCCTGGTTTACACAGTGCCAAAATACACTGTCACTTTGGAGGAAACGGCTCACTCACTGACCCAGAAACTTCACTTTGACACCAGAATGAAAGATTCTGGGCGAGTTGCTGCCTTTTCCAGGTTAACGCGAGTGTTTTGTTGAATCTACTGTGTGTTGCTATGTTGTATTTTTCATGACTTGCCCCTGTGGGCTGAGCAGATTTTGACACTTACAGGAACTACTCTGCATGTGTTGAGTTACACGGTGAAAAGCCGGCATATTTTGGAAGGTTAAACTCTTCCACTGATGGAAATGCTGTCTGTTTTGTTCAGTTGTACGATCAATATTTGTTCAAATTGTGGACAACTCAGTCATCTGTCTAAATTTTCTAAAACATTTGCAGATGCTAACGAAGCATGCTCTTTAAGATGTGACAAAAAAAAAACACAAGTCGCCATTCGAGAACTGAGCCAAAGCAGCTGAGAAAAACTGTAAGTGGTGCAGAAAATGGTCACAAAAGGACCTGCTCGCTCTCTCACACAAACACACACACACTTTAATCTATCAATGTGTGTGTGTGTGTGTGTGTGTGTGTGTATGTGTGTGTGTCTTGCACAATAATAGTCACCTGAAAGAAAGCGTACGTTAGTGACATGACAGTCCAGTTAACCTCTCACCCTTTTCCATTTAGCAGCTGTGATGCACTGACACACCTTGTGCGTGTGTGTGTGTGTGTGTGTGTGTGTGTGTGTGTGTGTGTGTGTGTGTGTGTGTGTGTGTGTGTGTGTGTGTGTGTGTGTGTGTGCCAGTCTTATCCACCCTCTTATCTTTCTCTCTTTCCACGTAATTATGACGGAGCAGCAGGGGGTTGGCCAATAAGAGGACACCATTCTGGTGTGAGCTGGCCCTGACTGCAACACGCGTGCACACACACACACACACACACACACACACACACACACACACACACACACACACACACACACACACACACAAACAGCAAGCCGTGAGCCCGGATTGTGACGCACAGATTCGGCGCCACAGTTTAATAGGTATGACGTAGAGGAAAGTCGGGATGGAGACAGACAAAGCAATGAAGACAGAGCCTGATCGCTACCTGCTTTCTTTCATTTCAGAGGTTGTCTCAGAGCACAGCAGTAATTACTGCTGACATTTCAGAGGGATATATTGCTATTTGGCAGGGGTTACTGTGGGAATGAAACAACCTGAAGGAAGGAGTCATCCATTCAGTGGTCCTGAGTTATTAAAAGGAGATCACCGCCACTGAGCCCTGTTCTCATCTGTATATTTTCATCCACCTCTTCACATCGTGTTTTATTAATATGGAATCAAATGTGGCATATGCATTTGTTTTATATCATTCAAAGTAGTGCTGGGTATTTGAAGCCCTCACCTGTGCGAAGCCCGAAGAGAGAAGCATATGAATTGTACAGAATTCCAACTCACCCAAACAATAAATGACTCATAAAATGCAAATTAGAAACAATACAGGCATTGATGCAAATCCAAACTAATTTAAAGTACTAAAGAAAACAACTTTATAGTGGAAAGCCACTTACTTTGGACTCAAAATTAAAGGCCCTGAAAATTTATTTTCTCATTCAGCATCAAACCAAAAGCGATTTGATTCACGGTGAAGGCAACATTTTAGACAAAGGTGAAAAGGTTTTGTTTATTTTGCATTTTTCTCTCTGGCCTCTCTTTGCTCTTTGGTTCAAGTGAGAAAAAATTCTACTGATTACTATTCCCACATCCCCAGGCTGGTGTCTCTCTTGCTGTGGTTTCTTGTTTGAAAAAAGTTATATGAGAAATATTTTGCAAGAGAGACTCAAGCTGACATGTTTTTGCCATGATTGGACAAATTCATCCAAAACAACCATTTAATGCTCATGAAAAAGAAAGTACCCCCTCTTTCACTTGTAAGGTTTTATGTGTCGGGACATAATAAAAAATCGTCACCAGGTTCTGAAATGATTTAAATCCTACCTGAGATGGACAACAATATTAATTGTGTCATTATATATTTAACAGAAACTAAGCCAAAATACAGAAGCGGTGTGTGAAAAACTAAGTACACTCCATGAATGAGTAGCTGTGAATGTGAAGTCATTATTTTCTCTATAACTTTCTATATCAGTCTCTCATTGTGGTTTGCAGGTACTTTGGTACACAGAGGAGTTCATGGTCGACTCCTGTGGCTGCAAAACAAGCCTGAACGATTGCCCCTCCACCACCGTGCTGACAGCTGGTATGAGGTGTTTGTGCTGCAATGGCATGTTTGCTTTTTGCTGTTCACTTTGGCCAAACAGCTCCACTTTGGTCTAGTTGGGTTTTCAGATGCAAACCTAAGCCTTGATGCCATGTTCTCTTTAGAGAGAAGAGGCTTTCTCCTAATAACCCTTCCAAACAAGTCATATTTGTTTAGCCTTTTTCTGATCATACTGTCATGAACTTTAACATTTAACACTCCAACAGAGGCCTGTAGTTTGAGATGTTGCTCTTAGTTTTTTTTTTTTTTTGCAGTTTCTCTGAGCATTGCACACTCTGACTTTGCGGAGAATTTGCTGGATTGTTGACTCCTGGCAAGATTGGCAGCTGTCTTGAATGTTTTCCACTTGTGAATAATCTTTCTCACTGCAGAATGATGGACTTTAAATTGTTTGGAAATGCCTTTATAACCCTTCCCAGATTGATGAGCAGCAACAATTGCTTCTCTAAGGTCATTGCTGACGTCTTTCCTCCTTGGCGTTGTGCTTACACACATCTGGATGCTCCAGACCAGCAAAACCAAAACTTCTGCTTTTATAGAGTTGCACACACTTGCTGATAATCAATCAAGTGCAGTTGATTAACAGCACTTGGCTGCTATTTAACTTTTTAAGTCCTATGAAAGCAATAAGAATGTCCTTAGTTTCTCACACACTGCTTCTGCATTTTGTCTCATAATAAATAATGCGTGGGGCAGTGGATTTGGGATTGTGTTGTTCCAGTCCCGTTTAAAGCCAAAAGACATCATAGATGTGTTTTGCCTAATTAAAGCACATGCACAATTAAATTCTGTTGTGTTCTTGTTTGTATCTCAGATTGAGTCAACCACTAGTACCAGCCTTCCCCCTGCTGGATATCACAAGTAACACATGAACACATGCATAAGAAAGCAAAATAAGTAATAATGGGCTTCACTTGCTGATTTAATATGTCAATACATGTTTTAATCAGCTTTTGGTGAGTTAATAAGAAGAATATAATTTATTTACACATGATATCTGCACAGAGGTCTGTCATGTTTTACACAAACTGGGAATACTGGGCTTCAGTGAGGGGTAAGGAGCTTGGAATGACATCAACTGTGAGCGTTTGCATGACTGTTTGTATTATTTTTTCCTCCTTTTCCAAAACTGGTAAAAACGTATCTATATTTGTATGCACAGATTGCAGATCTCCATTTGTACATCATGTTTAGTTTAACAGCTGCTTCAGAGAAAAGACTGCAGTCAGCACAGGATCTGCAGTCCTCCACTGAGTGCAGTGAATATGTTACAGCTAAAGGTCACTTTCATGTTGAGCTCCAGTCATAAAAGGACAATATAATGTCATCCCATCGATAAATCATTTTGCTGCGGGCTGCTACACCACCCCAAACGTCAATATCACTGTTTTCACTTGCTGAAATGTATTTGTTAGCATGAGCATGTACATGTGTAGGAGGCATGGGCGTGTTGGTGTATCACTTTCACAAGTTACAAAGCGATTTACAGAAATGTTCATGTTATAGAAAACAAGCAAATCCTCTTTGTGTGAGCAAGCAAGCAAGCAAAAAAAACAAAACAACAAAACTTCCTTTAGACAGTTAGAAACCTCCAGCAGAACTGGCCTCAGGGTGGACAGCCATCCGACTTAACCGGTTGGAGTGAAAGAAAAGCAGAAAGAGAGAAGGCGAGCTTATAAACAGTACAAACAATGAACACCTAGGCTGGTGTGAGTCACAGAAGCCACACCCACCTGCTATTCACATCTTTGGCTTCTGAGGGGCCAATCAGGAGAAAACTGGCTTGAAGGGAGGGGAAAGGGAGCTAAAACAGCTTGGGATTGAGGATGAACTGAGGAGCTGCACCAAGTAACAATATAAGGTAATTAAGGATTATTTGAAACTATAAGCCAGTGAAACTGAGTCCACTTTCAACTGAGAAAGGATCAGCTCTCTGATGTCGCAGGACCTCTGATTGAGGATCTCAAGCCATGCTCTGGGTCGGGCCTGCTGGTTCTGGTCAGCAGCCAGTCAGGATTCAAGTGATGGGTGTTCTTTGTTTCACAATAGCAAAGCCTCACAATTACAACTCAGCTTTCATAGATTGAAACACAAGCCTTATTCACAAATCTAGTACAAACATGATTAAGTTAACTGCATGTGTGTGTGTGTGTGTGTGTGTGGGGGGGGGGGGGGGGGGGGGGGGGGGGGGGGGGTCAGAAGGCGGGTCACCTACTAATTGGAAGTTTGGTGGTTTGATCCCTGGCTGCCCCAGTCTGCATGCCAAAATACCCTTGGGCAAGATACTGAACCCCAAGTTGCTCCCTCACTTAGAATGGATGAATGAGGCGTGTTGGCATAAAATGCTTTGAGTACTCAACACTTTATTCTTGATCATTCTCCAGTTCTCAGTGCTGTATTAGTAGCTTTATAGTTAAATTTGCATGTTTTTTCAAGCATGTTTTTTTATATTCATGATCAGTTTTTCCTATCTAGTTCACCATACAAAAGGTAATCATGAAATCAGAGTTCAGTTATTATTATTTTGTTTGTTTTTTTGTTTTATAACAGTCGGTCTGCTCTACTTGCCCGATAGTGTAGATAGTGGAGGTAAATAGGTTTTGAGTTTGTAAACATATCATTAATAAAACATCACTTCCAGCCTTCACCAGCAGATGGCAGAGGAATCCACGTCATATCAGAGAAAATATCAGGAGACGGAATCGAAACAGACCTTTTATATGCGGGTTTACTTATCGCTTCTCTTTCCTTTTACTAGGCTGTTATAGCATGTATACATGCATACACTTTTACTGATAAGTCACTGAAACTGAAGTGAGCAGTACTCGAATCATAACATGGTTACGTTTTTCTTTTCTTTTTTTTTTACTTCAAAACTTGGTGCTTTCCCCAAAAGTGTCGGATAATTAAGGTAGTCTTTTTTCTTTTCTTTTTTTTTTTTACATATATAATTATCATGACTGCCAGACTTTATTTTCTTTTTAGTGTTTGTGTGTGTCTGTTTTTAATGACCTATATTTCACTGTAACTCGGTTGCACACGCATAAACAGTGACCGCCGTCGTTGGTTGATGACCCTCCGTCGGCTCGTTTCCGAAACCTGACGGAGATTCACCGAGCAGCGACCCGGCCCCTCCCGTCCCCCCCTCCTCCTCCGTCACCGCTCCAGCGACTCTCCCCTCGGCTCTACTCCGAGGAGGAACCCGGTGCCCCCGGCTGATCGTTTCCAATTACGTTACCCCAAGATGGAGGTCTGCAGATGGCACTGCTAGCGTCAAAGACTCCCCGCAACCGTCCGTGTGGCTTTAATGACGCTTTTGTCAGGACAGGAGTGATTGTGTGCCATCGTTTTGTCGATTTTTCGGGGAGCTCTACTTGGGAGATACTGAGCTCCAGGTTCGAGTTGTGGCAGCCATGAGCTCCGGGGAAGGAGCGGAGGAGACTACGAAGGACGCCAGCGAAATAGAGGCGTTCTTCAAGACCGGTAAGCCCAACAAGAGTGGGAGAGGTCGGGCTGAGCTCCACGGAGAGCTCTCCCCTTTGGTCCAGTATGTGAGGGACATTGTTTCCTGTCCATGTTGTCAGGTTTGGAGCTCACACACCGAAGAATAGAGGAGGCTTTAGCCAATGAATTTCATAACTGTCGACATAAATGAAATGCATAACAAATGTCAGTGACCCACACAGTCTTGGACATCTCCGAATTTTTTTTTTCCTGACTTCCTTTTCTAACCAGCTGCGTCTTATGTCAACCAGACTAGACAGGCAACGCTAGCTGTAGCGCTAATTGCCCGAGTTCCATCTCCGGACACCTCGCCTCGATATTGCAGTATCTAAGAAGGGCTTACTCTGTTTTATAACCCACTCATCCCAACAGCTTAACACCACTCACATTGCTGTATGCTGCAAACAAAAATAAGTTAAATGATGTGGACTGACGTTAGGAGAAGGGGGGGAAACACCAACCGCAAATGTGTGCTTTCCATTCAAACGTAGCCTAACTGGCCTGGATTTTCCCGATTTTTTTGGTTATTAGAATTAATTAAGCATTAAGGTGGCACTTATGTAGTGTATATTTTCTTTAACTCCAGTGGAGTGGCTGCAGATTTTATTAAAAATTAGGCAGTTGTACAGGGCTGTCCGATAATGGACCCGGGGCTGTTTCCAATGCTAACCTCTAAAGCTAGTGAATCCCGAATCAGATTTGGTGAATCCTGTCCGCTAGCTGGCTTAGCATTGTTAGCTCGACAGTTAAAAGCTGGTTTGTTGGTTGATAGTTTTGTGTGTGTGTATTGAGAGGAAACGTATACAACGAGTGTCTGTTTAGCTTCGGTATCCCATCGAGTCGTTTTTTGTAGTTTTCCATGCTGTCATAAAAAAAATGGCACAACGGCGCAAGCTATGTAAACAATACGCGGCGTGGCACGTATAGCCTGGGTGTGCACTGTGCAGGAGAAGCTAGTTTTGTAACACGGCTAGCAAGAGCGAAAGGATGTATTTTTCCATGTTCAAACCCCAGAATATCAGTGACGCAGATTTCTCCATGTAATACACGCGTGTTATCTTTAAAGATGTTACCCCGCTGCATGTTCACAACTGCTAATATTGGCTAAGCAGGCTAATTTGTCAGGAAGGACTGTGTTGAAGTCTTAACCCGGGCCTGCAGTCATGTCATTGACTCCAACAATAGCTCATAAAATGTGTTAATTCTAGAGGGCACTAACGGAGGTTATAAAAGCTGCACTTTTGATTTTATTTTCAGATTTGACACAGTGAAAACATGTCTAAAACGTGTTAATCATTTGCATGGCCCTCACTAAATGACATAAAAACAGTTTGTACAGATCACAATACACCTGAACGAAATGCTGATTCCTGGGCAAAGGAATGCTTTGTGTTTGTGGGTCTTCTAATATGAAAATGCTGTTGTGCCTGTGGACACTTCCATATGCCAGATAACCTTTAGCTCATTTCAGGGGTTGGGGCTGCTGAATTAGATCCAGTTCTTTATGTCATGTCTGCAAGTGTCATCGTCTAACTCCGCTTAAAGCTGCCAAAGTCTGCAAGAGTAACTGCTGAGATTCATTGAAAACCTTTCTTAATGAATTAGCTGCTGATTGTGTATCATGTGTGATGATATTCAGTTTTTAGGCATTATGCATTTTAGTGTGTGACACAGAAAAATAAAATGGGTGGCACAGTGGTGTGGTGGTTAGCATTGATGCCTCACAGCAAGAAATTCCTGGGTTTAAATCCACCTTGGCTGGGACCTTTCTGTGTGGCGTTTGCACGTTCTCCCAGTGTTTGCGTGGGTTTCCTCCCACAGACATGTAGTTAGTGGGGTTAGGTTAATTGATGATTCTAAATTGCCCATAGGTGTGGATGTGAGTGTGAGTGGTTGTTTCTTGCTGCGTTAGACCTGCGATGACTGGCGACCTGTCCAGGGTGTACCTTGCCTCTTGCCCTATGATAGCTGGGATAGGCTCCAAACCCCCGCCCCCCCTTGCGACCCCGATAAGGATAAGCGGAAGAAAATGGATGGACAGAAAAATAAAATGATGACATATGGGAGAAATAAAATGCATAGGTTGCTAATGTGCTGCGTGTGTTCTTCATAAGCCAGAAATCACTGCGTGTTCTACTACGCTGTCATGTGCAGGGCTGCAGTGGTAGATTTTGAAGTAGAGTTAGAGGGGCAGTAAACAAGGATGAGAATGCAGAGTATTGACATTCAGCCTCTGGCTCCTGTGGTTTTGTGTCTAGTGAGATAATAAGCCACAGAGGGAAGTTTGGTATCCGTATTGAGCTGATCTGATGGCTTCCTCTTAAGGAGAGAGAGGCAAGAATAAGCATCCTGTAACACGCTTGCGACCGCACTTTGTGTGTTTTGTTGATGTTGCACAGCTGCAGCCATTCTGCTTCACTGTTAATCAGATCTGTTCCTAATTTATTTATTGTATAATTGAAATTTCGAGCTATCCCCTCGCTTTCTTATTACCGCAAGCCCATCTGCTGCAGTTTTAATTTGTAGTTTAGAAATAGCTCTTTACTTACCAAAAGAACTCTTTAGCCATATATTAACTTTTGTTTGTCTGAGAGAAGCAATGAGGGAGATAATTAGCTTGTGTTGTGCTTACTTTTTTTTTTTTTGCTAGGTTAAGTTGAGCTGCCTCTGTCGAATTAATAGAACTGAAATTGTTGATACAGTGAGATCAAATCACACACTCGAAGGATCACGAATGAAAATTTGTGCCATTATCTGCAGCTGGCATTGTTTAACTGCATGAATATTTCAATGCTAGTATCATTTATATTTCAGGCCAGTCTGTACTTGATGCATTCAGTCATCCCATCAACGGGCAGAAATTTAAAAAATCCTACCTGCATTCAAACGCTCACCTTAACCTTTATGCAACTGTTGCTAATGTTAAACACTATGTGATGCTTAAAGTGACACTATGTGTAACTGTGTAATGCTAAATGTGGTGAATATCTTGATATAAAGATCAATGAGGATCATATGTCTGTTTTCTTTAGAGATCAGCCCCATATTTGTTTTGGTCGATATTAGTCATGCCGCCTTATATCTGTGGCTTGTATGTATCTGTTGTGTCAGTTCAGTTTGGACCTGAGCTCAAAAACTGCGATTAAAGAGCTGAAAGACTTTAAAACAGATCAGTTATATTTCAGAATCTAGATTTCTGCATTCACTTGGCATAAAGAAGGAATTAAATAATAACAAAGACAAATTAAGCGGATATAGAAACATTATTATGAATCAGCAGAGTTGTTTTCCCACTCGGTGCATCCTTTGTTTTGCTTACTTGCAGCACATCTTGTTGAACGAGCCTCTAAAGCTACGCTGATTTACGAGTTTCTGGGACAAATCATGATGGAGTATTCGGGCTAAACGCGGTCCAATATTTTGCAGTTGGTCTGTGCTTATTATGAAGCGCCGCTTCAGTGCTGTTTGATGTGTGTCCGGCACTAACAGGGTCGCTGTCAGCAGGCCAGCGACTGACAAGACCACCTACTGTATGAGGCAATTATAACTGTGGACAGAAATTTACTGTAAACATAGCTGGACTGGATTGGCCTCACAGTAACAACCAGCAAGCCGTGTCCAGTGTGTAGCTATTTAGCATATAAGAAAATGGCTCTTGGTCTGATTGCTGGTTCTTACTGTGCACAGACTCCACTTGATACTAAATGAACTTCTTATTGATTTAAAAAAAAAAAAAAACATTTCTAAATGGAGCATCCTTGTTCTTGTTATGAGTCAGCCACATCTGTAGTTAAACCAGTATTGAAACTAATACAGGCCTCAGCCTACCACTGTCTTTATACAATAAGTTACTTGGGAGCTTAAGTGTCACGTCCGGGCTCTCCACCTCTTTGTTTTGCTGCTGAACTTGTGGGAATCCTGTTCTGACATGCACAGGTTTGAGTGTCTCGCCACAGGGCAGGCTACGCTTTTTTCCAATCCTGGCTCCATCCTCATCTCATCTCATTTCTTCTTTTTTCTTTTTTCCATCTTTTGGCATTTGGTTTCTTTGTCTTTCCCATGTCTTCTCTCTTTCCTTTCTTCCCTTCTGTCTGTCTGTCTGCTGGCTGTGTGTTCATTTGCTGATGTCTGTTTCATGTTTTCCTCTCTGTTCGTTCATGCTGCGTCGTGTTGGGCCTCTCCATCCTGATGCAAAATGACAACTAATATTGAAAAAAAAGGAAAAGCTTCCCCGCGTCTCTTTCCTGTCTCCCAGACTGGAATTAATACCACGGCCTCAGAGCTGTGATACAGGGAGCTTTGTTGTGGCATGTTGTCAATCATGGACTTATTCCACTCTGAATGTATCTTTAGCTTCACCGATGATGACTCAGAGATTGATTTAGTGTCAGTTTCATACGGTTATTACTTGTTGGGAGTGCTGGGCACCAATCACAGCGGGAAAATTTACAGTTCTCACTACCAGCCCCTTGTGAATGAACATTTAGAGGCTACAACGTACCGTTCATAATGTTGGTCTGTATGTTTGAATGGGCATCAGTGTGTATGTGTGTATGCGTCTTTGTGTGCATGTGTGTGTGCAAGAAATTGAGTGAAACAGACAAGCAGGCGAGAGGGGAGGGAGAAATCTGATCCAGAGCTTGCATTTATGACTCAGGCCCATTCACCCAGGATGAGGTCTGTGCGCACACTCAGTGCATGTACACACACACACACACATGCTCTGAGACTAATGGATATTGATCCAGGAGATGGAGACTGATTGAGGTCCCTCAGTGAAGGTTTCCTCCAGGCTTAAAGCTGCCAAGTCAGATGCAGAGCAGAGGCTAAAGCCTAATGCTGCACAAAGCAGATTTCTTTTATTATCCCATGTTTGTTGGATGGAAGTAAACGGAGGAATGGTGCATCACAGATCAATACAGATGAATGAGTCAGGGCTAAGGTTGTTGCTACTTTGTTTTGCTCTTTTAGTTTAAACTATCAAAATCAAAAATAAATAAATGAGTAAATTAATAATTTTAAAAAGTGTCATTAAAAGCGATTAAAAAAAAAACTATTGTATAAAACGTAATTCTGTAATTATTTTCCTTTGTATTATTCTAGTGTTAATTTGATTCCTAATTATTTCTGTTCTTAATTGGAAGTTTTATTTATCAAAAACATTTTTTTTTCTTTGCTCAAGTCAGTTTATTTCTACACTCACTGGCAATTTTATTAGTTACACCTTGCTAGTACTGGGGTGGAGCCCCTTTTTTCTCTCAGAACTGCCTCAATTCTCCATGGCATAGATTCAACGAGGTGCTGGAAACATTCCTCAGAGATTTTGGTCCATATTGACATGACGGCATCACACAGTTGCTGAAGATTTGTCAGCTGCACATCCAAGATGTGAATCTCCAGTTCCACCACATCCCAAAGGTGCTCTATTGGATTGAGATCTGGTGATTGTGGAGACCATTTGAGTACAATGAGCTCACTGTCATGCTCAAGAAACCAGTTTGAGATGATTTGAGCTGGAAGCAGCCAGATGGGTACACATAAAGGGATCGACATGTTGAGCGACAATACTCAGGTAGGCTGTGGCACTAAAGTGATGCTCAACCGGTGCCAAAGAATGCAAAGAAAATACCCCCTACTCCATTACGCCACCACCCTGAACCACTAATACAAGGCAGGATGGATCCTCGCTTTAATGGTGCTTAACCCAAACCCTGAACCTACCATCCAAATATTGCAGCAAAAATTGAAGCTCATCAAACCAGGCAACAGTTTTTCAGTGTTCTGTCATCTAATTTTGGTGAGCCTGTGTGAATTGTAGGCTCCGTTTCCTGTTCTTAGCTGACAGGCGTGACAGCCAGTGTGGTCTTCTGCTGCTGCAGCCCGTCTGCTTCAAGGTTCAACCTGTTGTGTTTTCAGAGATGGTCTTGTAAATACCTTGGTTATAACGAGTAGTTATTTTAATTACTGTTGTCTTGCTCTCAACTCCGAGTAGTCTAGCCATTCTCCTCTGACCTCTGGCATCAACAATCATTTTCACCCACTCAGTGGATATTTTCTTTTTTTTGGACCATTCTCTGTAAACCTTACAGATGGTTGTATGGGAAAGTCCCAGTAGATCAACAGTTTCTGAAATACTCAGACCGGCCAACCTTGTAACAACAACCATGACCATGTTCAAAGTCACCTCTCCATTCTGGTTTGAACTTCAGCAGGTCGTCTTTACCACATCTCCATGCCTAAATGCACTGAGTTGCTGCCACTTGATTGGCTGATTAGATATTTGCATTAACGAGCAGCTGAACAGGTGTACCTACTACAGTGTATTTGGGCATATTTCAGCCTGTTGTTTTGTTTTTGTTTTTTGTTTTTTTAAATGAGTGTATGCATTAAACAGCTATAACCCACCAAACATTAGGTAATTGGGTAAGTGGCAGATGCAGAAATTACAGGCTTGCACTCTTAAGGTAGGTACCAAATATATGACAAAATCACCGATCATCAGTCAGAATTTGGCTGCATTAGCGTTTCAGAATGCAGAAATCAGTGCGTTTGAAACGAATCATTAGATGTGCCGGCTGAGTAATCAAGTGGAACTCTTCTCTGCACCCCAGCATCATGTGGGTTTTGTGAAACCAGTAGTCACTGTTCTGTCAATAGCATTTCACGCTTACTCACACTCACAGGAGCACTTTCTCCCAATTTGGTGTTCCCACTGACCCCGCCATTTGTATTGCTATTGTCACAGTGTGCTACATTCTGTCTTGCTTCACTACACAGGGTGGCCGTTTTTACTCATGCACACATGAATATCAGATAGGCGATGCATCTCAAAGTAACCGTGCAGAAGAGAGTGAAGGGGACAAAATAAATGGAATCCAGCTGGAGGGAAAGATGATGGTTATGAGAGTTAAAGCTTTTATTTAGCGAGGCAGCTTCAATCAAAAGCAAATGGATGGTTGAGTAAAAAGGCTTTTTGAACAGAGCTGGAGATTAAGCTAAAACACAGGGATAAAAAGAAAAAAGCCTCTTTCAGCTTGAACTCTTCTCTTTATTGTGGCATTAAAAATGTAATGTTTCACTTAGAAAGGCATTCATCCCTTAAAATGAAGCACAAATATAACACGGAGCACATGGCAACAAGACCGGCAGCTCAGGCACTTGGAAACCATTAGTACTACAGAGAGGGGGGGGCGGGGGTCTTCTTTATCCGTGGAAAAGGATGGAAATTTAAGGGCATTTCATCAACATATAAAATATTTTTATATCTGATGCTGAAACTATAGCAAATATCACTGAGAGCCACGTGTCATTGCTTTTGTGTCAGAATTACCTTCATTCTCCCAATAAGAAATAAGTCCTCTAATATACTCGTGTTTTTGCTCAGAAAATGCTGAGAATCAGTCAGCTAGCAAAATTTGACTTAAATAATTAAAAGTGCTTACATTTCCCATGAGTAGCTAAGTAAACACATACTCTTTTTCACCCCTTATAACAGGTGCAGGTGCATTAAATTTTAAAGGCAGATTGCAGAGCAAGGCAGACCCCCCCCCCCCCCCTAATCTGCTCTGAGGTCAATTTGAGAGGGAGGCTAATGTGTTTTTTTTTTTTTGTGTGTGTGGTTTTTTTTTTTGCCTTTTTTTAAATTGTCTTCTGTTGAAAGCTGTGGTGGTATCATCAAAGCTTTCGGTAAATGATTAACAGGTTACAAAAGCCATCCTAACATCAAACAACACTCTTAGCGATCACAGCACAGACGCATTAAAAGGAGCTTATCTCACACCAGCAAGGTCACTTCAGGAGGGCCCGAGACTTTCACACAGATGCTTTATTTTCAAGTTAAATTCTTAAAATGACAAATAAATAAATAAAAATCCTGCAATAAATATATTTTGGCCAGCTGGTCCATACCTCTGGTTTTAGTCTTTGTTAAGCTGCTAAACACATAGCCTGTTGTAAACTTACTGGCACAATGCATCATCTCACTCAAGGCATTTGCTACTCATCTATGTGTCATATCACATATGTGCAAAGACCAGCCATCTGGGTCAGTGTTGGACTGATGTGTGCAGTCTCTAGATTTGGCCCCTTGTCTTTTTTTAAATGATTTAATTTTTTTTTAAAATTCTGGTTGAATTTGAATTAATGTCGTGAGGTGAGCTGAGAGGCGAGTTTCTCATGGTGGTATGAACTGCACTAAGTTTAGTAATTATAAGCAAATAGACTGAAGGGGGAAAAAAAAGGGGGGGGGGGGGGGTTATGAGGTCTTAACAACTAATAAGCAAGCTTACAAATTAACTCCAGGAAGGAGATTGGATGTAAAATCCTCCTCTGCTAAACGATAAATAGATATTGGGAAATGCCATAGTAACAGGGACAGTTACTGTTTGACCTCAAAGACTTGGGGTTCACAGCAGCAATGGTCGGAAAACCCAACTCACAGATGACTGTCTGGACTAAACGCTGTAATTTTTCAATCAAAACAGTGAGGGAAGCCATCAAGTGCCATGAAGTAGAACAAACGGCGTCACTGGATTTGTTTGTAGCCCAAAGCATAAATGATGTCAGTGTGAACTTGTACACAGTAATACAATACCTAAATTTGAACAATAAGCCATAGATTTTTTTTTTTCTTCAGAGGGAACATCACTCACTTCCCCAGTAGTCAGATGCTGGTAGACAAGTTTTGTCTTACTTGGGATGCAAAAAGTGGCCTGCAGCTGCTTAGGACAAATTTGGGGAGCCTTTCAAATAAGGACAACAAAAAGGTGGTTCTGTATGTCTGCAAGTCATAGGTGCTTTTTTTTTTTTTTTGCAGATCCTCTTAGTTGCCATGAGCTGTGTTCTCACTTAAACAGGAGCATATATTTCTATAATGTTAGCGAGCAGGGCTGTGCAGTCCATGTCCCTGTTTGTATGTGACAGTGTGATGATGTGAGCTCTAACAGCATTAGGCATTTTAGAGGTGAGAGTTCATTGGATTACACACGCTGACCTAATCCAATCTGGCATTTTATTCTCTGGGATTACTGTGTGTTTGTGTGTGTATGTGTTTTGCAAGTAGGCATGGGGTGGAGCAAAAGGAGATAAGGTGGATTGCTGTGTGTCACCACACACACAAATACGCAAGGGGGGGGGGGGGGGGGGTGAAAATAATGTGGTGATTTATAAATGTTAGCAGTGCCATGCTATCTGTGTCCCCTTGCTTCCACTGGCTTGCTTGTGGATTTTCAGCGAGATATGAGAGTAGTTAGCAGCCTCATCATCAAGAAAGTAAATAAGGGTATTAAGTAAGTGCTGTATTAACACCAGCAAGCATACATGTACCGAAGCAAAAAAAAAAAAAGGGAATCCTACTTAGCTAATTTTCAGCTGCATATTTTTTATTGAACTAGTAGGGTAGCCTTGCATGTTTCACAGTTCAAAATAACATATATTTATCTTCTGGGTCTTGTTGAAGCACTTCAGTTTATTATGTTCCAAACAGGCCATTTAAGCCCCCTGTTCACACAGGCCTAGAGACCAGTAGGCAACCGCTTGCCAAACACTGGTTGCTAGGGGAAAAATTAGCATTAACTGAGCAGCTGTGAATGATTGCTGGCAGTCACTGTGAAATTCATTGCTAAAGCCCCAGTTTAGCAAGTATCACTACTGCTTAGTGGTTAGCAAGTGTTTGCAGACAGATTGGTGTCTTCCATGCAGCTGTGGTAATCTGCTTGCAACCAAAGCAATCACTAAGAGGTGTTTGGTGCAGCACCCTCTTTGTTCACCCAGCAACAACTAGCAACCTCCGGCAACCACTTACCAACCGGATGGGATTGCACATAATGACCGGACATTGCCAGTGGGTTGTCGACCGGTATCTAGGCCTGTGTGACTGAGGCTTTAGCTCCTCTCCTTTTAAGGCCACCCTCCCTTTACACCAACTTTCTTCTGATTGGCTTCTACTAGCAAACAATTTGAACAAGTTTGAACTTGAACTGATGTAGGGGAGCCATTTCTTCTTTGTATTTATGGCAATGTAAAGAAAGGGGCTGTAATTCAGTCCATAAATTTTGTCCATAAAGTGCAAGCATTGTGCTAATGCATGCTGATTGATCAGTTGGTTATGGTTTAACAGCAGGTCATACTCCCCTGATGGCGCCTTTTGTCTAACTAGATGTTAGAAGCATCGTTACACCGCAGGATTTTTTTTAATTTATTTTTTTAAATATCTGTGAAATGAGCAGCTGGTTGTTTTGCTCAGAGGTGACTGCTATCAGGTGATTACTGATGGAAATCCTCTCTTGCTGCTGGTTTCATGCATAAAATCAAGATAGCAGGTGCCATAAAGTGGCTTCTGGTGTCCTTCATATTTTAGGCTATTTTATGACAATCAAAACCTGTTTTTAAAAAAAAAATTCTAAAAATTGAACACTATCCATTGTCTCTTCCCCATCTATTGAAAACCTATAGGAGTTTGTTTAAAAATGTTTTCCTCCATGGAATTTACATTTTTGGGCTACAGCTGAGTGCCCACTATAAAACATAAAAGTTCAGTGAGCGCGTGTTCATGATTACTTAAAAGCTCTTTGGGTATAAATCAGGTGATGGAGCTTTTGTTTTTTTTTGCAGCCAGACATTTAGGGGAGTCTAAAGCCTGAGATTTTGGCTCACAGGGATTAATTACACAGATTTGAAGCTATGTTTTGTTTTTTTTGTATGAGTATACAGAATTGTCATATTGTATTTATAAGCCCTACACACTGCTTTAATTCAAATCAAAAATCTGTCATGTGTTCATGAATGAAAATACAGATATAAAGACACTTGACGTACTAATCGTCTGCACCCAGCAGGTATAGTTATATCTACATGGAGTGCTAGGGATAATTTGTTTATATGCTTAAAGCAGTGTAGAGTTTTCATACAAAGCTGTATCTGGTTGTAAACACCTTTTTCTTTTCTTTTTTTTAACACTTGGACAAGAAAAAATCTTTCAGTGCTCTTGGGGCATGTTATCTTTTTTTTTTTTTTTTTTTTTTTTTTTTTTTTTAATGTCCAGACTGGGTTTTCAGTCTGTCTCCATGGCAACAGCAGCTACCATGTCATCCTGTCTGACCCATGTGTTATTTCTTTACGAACAGGCCTATGTAAACCAGGTCTGCAAAAAGCCTGTGCTCTCACTGAGCCTTCACTGCTCACACAGACACACAAGTCGCCGCCCAGATACTGACCAGATAAGAGCAAAGGCCAGCTGATAAGAGCTAATAACCACAGCGAGTTTCTATAATCTGCAGTTCAAGGGCGGATCACACGCTGCATTTGGACCCATTACAAACAGATTGTGATGTGCAGCACAAACAAAAGCAGAACTAGAAGACTGCTCATGAAGCAGCGTGGGTGTGCATTAAAAACAAAACTCTTTTAATTGGGACATAGAAAACAAGGTATTTACAGCTTCGAAAGTTCCACAAGGTAAGGGGAAGTGAGGAGTATTGAGCAGCAGTTGGCCTTTGCAAGTAGTTTTTTTTTTTTTATCCCTGTTGAGTTTAAGTTGCTTAAAAGTGTAATATAATAATGTCAAATATAGGCCATTAGTCTGTTTAAGTGTTTGTCAGATGTGCAAATGAAAGTGATTTTGGCTTTTTTAAAAATCTCCCTTAGGAGCAAATGAACTGCACACACACGTGCGCGCACACACTCATGCACGTATGCAAACCTCTCGCCTCTCTGCGTGTTTATAAAAAGGAGCTTGTCCCACTTTTCCCTCTCATCCACCCGTGCTCTCGTTCTGTAATTTCTCCGGCGTGATAGCTAATTGGTGCAAGCTCGGGGAAAATTTGCCGCCCCGCCGCCGTCTTCTTGAAACAAACTGGAACAAGAGAGTCGAGCGAGTCGAGGGGGCAAAGAGAAAAATGGAGAGAGGATGGAGAAGGAGAAGACAGGAGGTACGTTTGAGGGAAGGGGCGGGGGGTATGGTGCGAGTTGCTGTGAAATCTTGTTTGCTGATGGCTACTGTCTTTATGCAGCCTTGTAAGAGAAGCATAAACACTAAGCTTTGGAGTGAGGGAGTGATTATTTGGTTGTGTTTGAGCGAGATACGTGAGTCTGTTAAGTGCAGGTGAAAGAGAAAGGAGAGAGAGAGAGAGAGAGACGGGCAAGCTCTTGGAAAAATAATGGAGAGAAATCTAAGTTTGAGTGGCAACCTGTTTTAATGAAAGAGATCACTAAAAGGACTGAATTACCATGCAGTTGATTAGGATCAGTATGAAATATTTGCCAAGAAGGTCTCTGTTCTCTTTTTTTATTTTAATTTTTTTCTGAGAGCAGAAAGAGAGTGAACCAAACTAGGACAGGTCCTGAAAGACCATTGTACTCCCTTTTTTTTTTTTTCTTTGGGTCTCTGGTGCATTCAAAACTGCTATCTCACTGTTGCCCTCCCCATCTCGCTCACTTTCTACATCTCTTCCGTTGACTACTTTTCACCTCCTTTTTTCCTCCTAAGGACCAGTAACAAAAAAGAAATCGATCCACTGCAAACATCACAATCTGTGGCCTTTTGGGTCTTTACAGCAAAGGCTGTTGACGGCTTAGGTCCTTAAGATGGTCCCAGAGGTCCTGGGCAAAATGAGGAACAGTTTAAAGCAGTGGCCTTTAGCCGTGATCTTTGGGGCAGAGCCAGGCTGTTTCATTTCTGGCATCCAGCAAGGACTACTTTTCACCTGGGATTCATTCTGAAGGCAGATACCAATGTGGCTAGCAATGTGTCTTTGTAGAGTATCAGGACTGGATTAAAAAAATGAATATCCAGTACATTCCCCACATTTAGGCTGCTCTTTTCTGTCATAGTTTTCGTTTTGAGTAAAGATTCAGCCAGCTGTGTTTGTGTGTGTTTCCTGGTAAGTAGTGTTGGAGTGTGGTTCATGTTTGAGTTGTGGTGAATGATGTTTGAGGTTAGATAAGGGCTGTGATTAGCTTTGTTTTACCTGAGTGTTCACATGTGCGTGAATGCCAAGCTCTCAGGATCGTTGGTCACGTGTATTTTAGTGCTTCCTGTCTACAGTGTGCAGGTCAGCACATAAACAGTGAGGGTAGTATTCCAGGAGCAAACAAGAACATGGTAACATCATATGCCATGAACCTCAGTTCAGTCAGAGCAAGGAAAGATTCATGTATTCATGTATGCTTTTTATTTATTTTTGTTTGTGCAGAATTGCCCTGATCAGTCATACAGCAGGTATACTGTTCAGTCTTGCAAGTACACTAACTGTACAGGCAAATATAGTATGGGGGATAAAATATAGCTTTTTTTCCCTTCTAGATTTAGGTTGGGTATTATCCGTATATCAATCATACTTATCAATATGTTTGTGGATACTACTTTCCATATTTTGGTGTAAAATAAAGACTTAACAGTTATTTGCTGCTTTTGACAAATTAGCAGGCTTACATGTGATGTTTTTCATCTCAGCTTCATAAAGCGGGTATGAAGGTGTTAGCCTGAGATCTAGGGCTACCGTTAAAAATATCAGGAGCCATGAGCAAAACGTGCATAGACTTTATTTGGGTGGAATGCCAAAGTATATTTGGCAACTCATTTTAGCTTTTTCTTTTTTTTTTTTCTTTAACTCTGTTAATGGTTCTGGTGTACATTCCTCCTACATTTACTTTGAAACTTCAGTCACTGCCTTGTGTTTACCTTCTGAATGGCTTGCTGGCCAGGGGCCTACACTACGAAGCAGGATTTTGGCTTATCCAGTTAACTTCCAGGTGTTAGCCCTGGGTTTTCAGTACTATGAAGGTGGCTCATTTGTTACCGGGGTAAATCGCCATGGTAACATATGCCGTGAACCTAACCTGCTCCGATTAGAGATTAGTAAGTATGAAATCACTGCCCACTGACCAATCAATTCTCTAGAAAATAGTGTCACCATTTCTGGAAGATCCCTTGGACCTCTGTGGGGAGAGTAGGAGGGTCTAAAGTTTTTCCTGTTGGCAGCAAACTATTTTTCAACTGTTATATTGTTCTGTAAGCATTCATGTATGATCCTAGAACAGGAAACTTGCACTGTGCTTGCAGACCTCATATTAAATTTGTACATAGACTAAGCCTGTGTTTGAATTCTGTTTTTATATTTAGTCCTTACCCTGAAACCGTTAAACAGCACCGAGTCTGCAGCTGAAAACTAAAACTGTCAGGAGCAGGTTATGTTCAGAGCATCAGTTTAAAATCAGCTGGGAGCTCCACGTTTTCACAGTCTTTTATTTACAGCATGTTTTAAGCGCAGTATTCTGCTGAGAGAATATTGCGCTATAGGTGCAGCTTGTTAAGCTGTACCTTACTGAAAATCACTGAGTGAAGTGCAGCTGTGTGTCGCAATGTCAGGGGAATGTGTGTATTAATCTGGTGATTTAGGAAATGTATACAATGTTCTAGTGGATTCTAACCTGCTGCTGAGTCTTTTATGTTGCTGGAACTGCAGGTACTAGAATACCTGTTCAAGGAGTCAGATTAATTTCACTGTGATGGGCCAACAAACTAAAGGGATTTCCACGTCTCCTTTGACAGGCTGTGGGGACAGTAACCTTAAATGTTTAGATGGATCCAGTTTGAAGTTTCAGAGCTCTGATGTTCAGCATCACCTTAGAAATGAACAGCAGCAATGAGAGCGCACCCAGCGATTATATTATTGACTGGAATTAAAATGTTTATTCTACTGCTCTATGCGCTAAATCACCAGATTAATGATTTTTGTGGCATTCGTCTCTTGTCCTTGCATTTTACTGTTTATATTTTAATGTTCTTTGTAGATTTTTGATCACATTTGACAGGTGATGTAGGTGGCATAGGGATCATTTTCTGGGGAAGAAATGCTAAATGACCCATGACCCATCATCAAGGACAGCTCACACCCTGGCTTTGACCTGTTTGACCTGCTGCCCTCTGGCAGGCGCTACAGGTGCATCAAAGCCAGAACAAACAGACTCAAGAACAGTTTCTTCGCCAGAGCAATCACCACCCTGAACTCACACACTCACACACTGTAACTGTGCAACACCCACATCTCTGTGCAATATTATATTATTCATACTGAACAATATCTAACATTCCTATATTGTGTAATATCCAGTATTCATTCACTAGTGCAATATTCATTCACCAAGTGCAATATTCATCATCTTCATTATTATAT
The DNA here is from genome assembly GCF_007364275.1 of Archocentrus centrarchus. Taxonomy (NCBI): domain Eukaryota; kingdom Metazoa; phylum Chordata; class Actinopteri; order Cichliformes; family Cichlidae; genus Archocentrus; species Archocentrus centrarchus. Next base: position 25,769,361 of record NC_044356.1, on the reverse strand, counting down.
GTATACACATATTTACTTTTCTTACAATGTACAGATGCACCAATGTATGTATATATTTTTATACATTCTATACATTTTTTGTATATTTTATACATTGTTTATTTTCTGTATATTTCTTGATTATACTAGATTATAATAGTTTTATTTTTATTTTTATTTTAGAGAGTTTGATTTTCTGTTGCATGCCACTGAACAGGAGTGACCCTCTATCTCATTGTACATCCTGTATAATGACCATAAAGGCATTCTATTCTATTCTATTCTATTGAAATGCCCCTTTTAGATTGGTTAGATGCTGCCAACACCACCCCTTTCATGTGACCGTGCAGGGGGAACACTGGGTTAACTTAGCGAGTTGATAACCAGCTTTGTGTGACCGTTTGTCCTGATCACCATTGTTTGGGTAAGTGAATCCAGATAACCAGAAGATACCCTGGTTATGTGGCACTCACTGCGTGATATAGGCCCCAGGTCACTGTCGTCGTGGTCTTTGAGATTATTTAGCTACTTGAGTCTCATCCTGCAGTTCGAGAACTCCAACACCACTAATTTGGACTGCAGCTGGTGATGGTGATCCTTGTTCTCCCTTTGAGATCTGCTCTGAACTGCAGAGCAACTCTAACCTGAATGCCCAGCAAAATGAGTCATCTGTGGGATGAAAGGATTATAGTGCTGTTATTTTTTTGTTTGTGTTTTTTTTTTTTTTTTTGTCACCATGTACTTAGCTATTAAAAAAACACTTGAGAAACAGTATTGTTGAGCATGCCTCTTCCTCCTTTCAGTGTGCACATGCACACTCCCAACCCTGCTTCTGGCAGAAGTGGTGTCCTGTGGGAAGGACTGACATCTCACACTGATTTCAAACTTATGTGGGATTTATGTTTCTGCAATAAATCTAGGCCACAGGTACGTCGTCGCTTCAAACCCTTCTGAAACCCCTATACTGTAACTTGACGTGCACCTCCCAAGAAATGCAACTACAGTTTGCGTTGATGTATCCCACAACAACTGTGATTGGCCACTTCATCGCTTTAGTTTACTCCGATCAATTTCCAGCTACTTCTTTTGCCGCCATTTTTTCTAATTCACAGGAAGGGAATGGATAAACTTGAAGAGAGTAACGCAGGCATGCCATGCACAAGCATAAATGCTGACAACGACGTTGGCCACTTGCCTGAGCTGCGTTGTAGCCCCCATATAGATTCAGCTATGTCTGAATTAATTAAGGTTGCAGAAATACCTTGTAGGTTCTTATCAGTACTTAAGTGCTGATCAGTGTTGAGCTGGGAGCAGTTTAATACTGGTTCTCAATATCTGTCCTGGCCCCAGACACCAGGAGCTCAGTTGGAGGTTTCTGTTGATGTAGATCTTAATTCACTACTAGTACTGTTTCCCAAATATCTGTGGAATGTGTTATGGTTTATGCCAAGCAAATAAAACAAACCCTCTCAGATGGACGATCCCTTAGGTAATATGTTAAATGTGCTATCCATGGCCTTTGACATTTAACATTTTCTACACCCCTGCGGCTACATCTACCACTAAACTCTCCAAGGCAGCTTTGACAGCTGGGTATTGCTCATTGTTTTTGAGCCTCTCACCTCAGTTCAGTCAGTGTGAGCCAGACAATAGGTATTTTTAAATGAAAGAGACTCTTTCCTATTTGTGTGTGAGTCAAACCATGAGTGTGCCTGCCGAGAAGGGGAAGGCAGGGGCCCACAGAAAGGGTGGTCTTGTGTTAATGCGGGCTCGGAGTCAGATACGGTGTGTCGGGACAAGAGAGAGACGTCTGTTTAAGGAGCTCCATTCAGGATACAGTACAGCCAGTGTTTAGCAGGGCTGAAGTCTAGGTGAGTTCACCGTATCTACGGTTTTTAAAATTTTCAATGGAAATTGGGCCATTGCAGTTTTTGCTGTGTCATTTCCTCAAAAGCCGTTTGGTTTGTTTGTGTGTGTGTGTGTGTGTGTGTGTGTGTGTGTGAGTGTGAGAGAGAGAGAGCTCTGTTTAAGTTTATCCAAACAGCTTGGCTGACATTTCAGCAGTGGGCTTATCCTACTATGGTCTTAACAAAGTTGGCTCAGTGTGTATGCATGTCTGTGTGTGTGGTTGGATTAACCCACTGCTCTAACGGCCGCATCGCAGAGGAAAAGCCTGTTTTTTGCACACACGTGTTTTATCTCATTTTTTTTTTCCCCCCTCATGCATGTTTGACTTCTGGCTCAGCTACAAGTGTTGTTGTTTAGATTGGGATAAGCTGTGGGCAACCACTACTGTAGTCTGGTATTACATTGTTGCACACTGTGGCTTAAGTGGACATCTTTGGCATGGCAAATATGTGAAGTATGTAGGTGTTTGGTCTTTCTCTTGCCTTCTTTCTTTTTTGTGTGTCTGTGTGTGTGTGTGTGGGGGGGGGGTGCTTTTCCCCTTCATCTCATTCATTCTCTGTGAAGATTTTTTTTTTTTCTTTCTTTTCTGGGTACATGGCTTTAGAGAAAATTCCCTTGATATATTTGGCCTTCTCTTGACTGCTCAGCTCTACTTTCCCATGCAGTGTTTTTGTGTGTGAGGCTGCTGTTGCTTGCAAGTTTGGTCTTGTGTAGTTTTGTGTGTACTCTGCTGCTATATGTTCATTACTGAAAACTGCCACCAGCAAAATGTTGCTAATTCATACCTTACCTGCTCTAGCTGCCAGAAAGAAACCTACTGTCATATAAGCTGATTTCACACATGAACTCACTTCATGTTTGGAGAATCAGGGCAAGGCATTGTCTGTACACACAGACTGCATATAAAAAATGTACATAGCGCCGTGGTTCTGAAAAGCGAAGCCAATGCGGAAGTGCCTTAAATCTGCTTTCTTTCTAAAAGCCAGCAGGGGGCAACTCCTCTGTTTGCAGAAGAATACCCGTGATACAGAAGCCTATGGGAAAACCACCCTCAGCTCGCTTCGTTTGTCAATTTGTCACCTCACTTTTCCGGATGACTTTTTGGGCTCACCTGTTGACGTCATGGTGGCTGTGTCCATCTCATATACAGTTTGTAAGTGCACAGCAGAAGGTATTCCATTTTTTTATGTGAATGGAGCCTGTCTGGACCTTTTTAACCGGGTGTCCATATAGAACACTTTCACTAAACAAATCTAGCTCAGCCTGGGCAAAGGGTTGAAACTTGTTCAGCACTTAAACATTATTGTGTAAAAGGTCGTACTGTCCAGTCGCACACCTGCAGGTGCAAATTCCTGGTGGATCATCACTGAGCGTTATACATCTTTGTGCTGTGTTCTGATGATGTCCAGGGCATTATTCTGCTGGTACACTTTCTGGCTTGGATTTTTACTTTCTTACCTAAACCACATGATTGTGAACATGGTATATGTTCTTATAAATGTCCCATATGTTTGCAAATGTATGCTGAAGGGCAGGCTTTGCTGCTGCTTTAATGAAATTTTTTTTAAAGCAATTGCTTTAATGTGTATTTAATGTGTATTACTTCAGAAAAATCCTTGTCCAGCAGTGAGGGAGGAACTGTGATGCCAGTGTAGAAATTTACAAAACCGATGCCTTGGTGTCATCCTGGCTGAAAGGGTTTCCCAGTAAGCAAAGTGTTGCAACACAAATGATTTGCATGCTTTCCTCAGAGGGCTCCAGGTAGCTTCTAAATCTGTCTCAAATGAGCTTCTGTGCTGAGATACACCTGTCATGCTGATTTCCAACTCCATATGTTTAGCGTTGGTCTCCACTAGAGTAGCTTTGTGTGATAGACAACTCAAAACCATCCTCAATTATCTTATGCTGTCCTTTGTGCTCATTTTAACTTAAAGGGAGGGTGAGGGAGCCTAAACATACTTTCTTTTGATTGATTGCCCCTCCCAAAGAGAGAGTCAGTGGGTGGAGCTTCTGTGCTCACAACCAAAGCTATATGCCTGAGATGACCATATTCGAGAGATCTGTTCTCAGTGACATAATAAAGAGCCAAGCAAGGGAGGAAACGGTCTGAAGCCTGGGCTTTTGGCTCACAGGAATCGCTCTTGTATACACTGACCTCATTATTTGAAACTTTGGCCATGGTTAATATGAACATCCACCATTGACACAAAATAAAAAAACTAAAGTTTGCATTTAATATTTAAACTTTCAGATTTTACTTTAAGTTTATTTTCACTGTATGCTCCTTTCTTGATTCAGTACACTTTCTGGAAATTGAGGAAAGGCTGAAATCTGCATTAATAGTTAATATCAAACTCAAATTATGTATACCTCAGTGCATAGTGTTAGATACTTAGTACAGATTACATACTCAGTACTACAGTCAGCTTCTCTCTACTTCAGTGCAAAGCTCTGTAACATTAAACAGGAAGCAGTAATCCTGAGTCAGAACAGAGGGAGCATGTGTCAGTGAGTCAGCTAGTTGAGTGTCCAGCCTGTTTACATGTTGACAGCACATGACACTGACAGTATCTCCCCCTCCGTCACAGCAGCAGCCTCATGCACACACAGACTATAGGCTGTATCAATGGGCCGATTGTTGAGTTCATAGGGAAACAACTGGGCCTCGGTCATGAGTTATAGAGTGATGAGAAGATGACTCCTGCATGCTCTGGTCCAGTTTAAGCAGAACATATTGTTTAGGGGTCGTGGGAATTATCACATTCCTGGTACCTTGGTAAAATGGTTTGACAGTTAATGGAAGAGAACATGATAAAGGTAGCTTCTTCGTTTTGTTCCTCCCCTCACAGTAAGGTGCTTCCTGTGACTAAGGCAATGTCACTTGTTTCATTGTAATGAACAAGCTAATGTTGGGGATTATCAACAACCAGAGCCACAGTTTCATCTTAGGTTTTGCTGGTATGTCATGATATGCTCAGTCACTGACAACTTGTTTGGCAATTGATCTTTTTTTTTTTTTTTTTGTTTTGCTATGCTAGCATGGATGGCATGTTAACTTGACAGGCAGCTGTTTGTTGTGCTTTGGGGTAAAAAGCCTCAACAGATATGAGATGGATTTCCAGGGAATTGATTGCGGACATTCTCGTCCTCCTAACGTTGATTCCATTGAGTTTTCATGTAGCGTAGCCATCAGGGCAAAAATGACGTAGTTATGTAGTTTAATCATTAGAGCAGAATTGTTAATGATTCCAGTACTTTACCAGAGACCTTTAAAACACTGGCTCACCATCAGCAGTAGCTGTACTTAGCATTTATTCTATTCAGTTTCACCCTGAACCCTAACTCATACAAAGTGATCTATAAACCCTACAGCATTTTAATTAGGGGTGTGATAATATAATATACTGGTTTTGATAGCAATTCTGATTTTTAACAAATATTGACATGATATTGATCATTCGTGCTGTTTATAAAAGAAAAAAAAAGTGTTTTTCAGTAATCTTTTATGCAGTTATGCTTACAGATTGTCGTTCCACTTCCTTACTCTGGCGTTTTGAGTGAATTCACTTGGTTTATTGTTTTTGGTCATATGCATGATGTGTAGTAAAAATCTGATATTATTATGAAAGGCCTAATTCTAATAAAACCTCTCAGGGTGTTAATTAAAAGGGATCAAGTCATTTTTAGCTTACTGGTGAATACATTTTCTTCTATTGCATTTTTATTTGTGTCACGTATGTTTTGATTAGGACCCTTAAACAACAGCTGTTCTTTTTCTTTAATTGTAATATTGTTATTTTTCTGTGTGCCTACAGATGGATCCCTCCCTAAAGAGCCAAAAGGAGATGTATCGAGCCAGATAGCAGGTAAAAAATAACATTTACACTGAAACGCACTGTTTTGCAGTTGTTTTTCTTCTTGCCAGGTCTGTTTATGCTTGTATGCGTGCTGGTGGTGCAAGAGGGGAAGATTTATGCCCTTTTACAGATGTACTGCATTAAAATTGTTCTCTAGACCTTCTCATAATCCTGCAAAAGTAGTAGTACAAAGGTTTTAGCATACTTTATTTAGCAAACTTGCATTGTTGCTGGAACCACTGTTCCACCATCATAATTTATTAATGATAGATTTAGTAGATGCTAAATAAGTAAGTGTCACGGAGTATAAAGTATAATATTTGCACCCGAAATATAGCGGAGTAGCAGTATAAGATGTTGGATGTTGTGCGGTTCACAGTGCTCTAGTCTAATGGCATTGATGGAAGATGGTTCGATCTGTGAACCATCTTCCATCACATCACACACACACACACACACACACACATTATTAATGCAGGTCATTGTCATCCTAAATTCCATATCTCCTCAGTTTTCCTTTCTTCCCCATATCCACCCCTCCATCCCTTCCAGCTCCTAACACATACAGGATGTGAGTAGCTACCCATGTCTGGCACTTCTCTCTATAGCTACAACAGGCTATTAGTGATGAGTAGAGATGGACACTTATGCTGTCTGCCCCATGATTTATTCACACTAACTGCCATTCACTCAGAATCACTCACCCTAAATGACCTTTTCTTTGTGTCCTTTCCTATCAGTTGTACTTAATCTTTCTTTTTTTTTCTTTTTTTTTTTAATCTTCACAATGTAGCTCAAGCCTAAAAAGTAGGTAATGATGGTTATTTTCCTCATATGAGAGTTAATATGTGCTGAAATGACATGTTTAATGGCCCGTTTGATATTTAAGGTTATTACTTCCCTGTGCTTCAGAGAGAAGTTTTACTGTTTCATAGAGTTTTTAGTAAAAGGTGTTCTCAAATGACTGTAGTCTAAGAGTATCAACATTATGACTTTGTAAAGTAAAAAAAAAAAAAGCAAACTCAAATTTTAGATACAAGGAAGGGCAGTGATTTGGCAGGTTGCTGCAAAGCCCCAGGGTCTTTATAGAGACAGCTTCAGTGCCCGCAGGAAAAGGCAATGAAAGCAACATGAATGCAGTTACATCAGAAAAATATTTGGCTTTAGTTTGACTGTTTGGCCTTTCTGCATGGTGCTCTTCTTAAGCGTCCTGCTGCGTAACAGTTATCACTTCCTGGTTTAGAAGAGGTGGTGGTGTGCAGTGGGATTATGTCTGTCCATCTGTTGGCCTCCTCAGCCACTGGTCTGACTGGGTGGCTGGAAAGTGGGCTGCAAGAGAGGGGGAGGGTGGGGAGAGTGCTGTTAGGTAATGTTAAAGCTTTCGAACCTGGGACTTCTATCGCTGTGTCTCTCTCTCTCTCAGCCTTCCTTTGTCTGTGTCTGTCCAGAAGTGTCCAGTATAATCTGCTGCAGTGCTTGTTGAAATGATTTTGTATAAATCTTCAGTAATCAGCTGCATTCTGCAGTCTGAAAGCATCGCCTCAAGATGGCGTGTTCGAGCAGATGGGAATAGCTGAAGCAGAGAAAAATGTTGCAGGAGTGTCTGACATGCAGGAGCTATCTGTAGATCAGCCACTCCTATCACTTACTCAGTAACTCAGTAATCAATGTGGAGAAGGGAAATTAGTTTTTTATTTTTTCATTCTCACTATTAGAGCACTAATAGTTTATTAGTTTTTTTTTTTCCCTGTCTCGTCACGGTTTGTCAGGATAGGATCAGGTGGCATTAATAGACCCGGACGACTGAACTCTTGGCACCAATAACAAGCCTCCTTTTCTTTCTCTCTGTCTTTCTTTTATTGCTGCTTCCTCCACCCTCCCTTTTCCCTTCTCCCCTGCTGTGTTTGGGTCGCTGGGGTAACCCTGGCCTGTTTCTCGCTCGGTTAGCCTACCCTGCTATTAGAGGTCTGGATGGAAGGAGAGAACAGAACGAGGCGGGGGTAAAGGAAAGATGGTGTGCGATCTGTCTCGGTCTTCCAGGCCAAAACTCAGATTCGGGGACGCAAAGAGGAAAATGGGGAAGGACACGGAGAATTTGAATGGACTGGAAACAAACACCCCGGGCTGTGCTGTTCAGTCACTTATGCTGTCAACTCAGTGCTTTTAGATAATTGATCATTTTCATCAACAGCACCTGGTTTCGGATGCAATGAAAGTGCTGCACAAAAATCTTGAGTAAAAGTTTAATATTTTACCAGTGTAAGGGCGGTAAAGGGAAAAATAGTGACACTGTTGCATTATTGTACTGATGCATATTTTTGAAAGGGTAAATTTCATAGACTGATACAGAATTTGCTCAAATGGCACCTAAATATACCTACATATGACTCAATGACCAGATAAAATAATAGGTTGTAATTTCATGCTCTTTCTTATAAACTGTTTTTCCACTTGTTTGTATGTACAGCCAGTGCCAACTGTCCCCACAGTAAGGTCATTGTTATAGTGGCATAGCTGCTTCTCATCACAGCAGCTGGTCAGATCAGGGCTTCTTGCATCATTGTTTTATATTTGGTGTTGTGGCTTTTTCACAGCAACAGCAAGACCCCTCACAGGACAGGAATCAGTGATAACCTATTTGGCACTGTAGGAAGAGCTAAGGTGGAGGTGGGTTGTTGCAGATGTGCAGAAATAGCAGCTTAAGTAGTCCATCAGCCCCTCGTCTCACAGGCCTAGAGACTGGTTGGTAACTGCCTGTCAGCCACTGGTTAGCGGGGAAAAATTAGCCTTACTTGACCGGTTGCAAGTGCTTGCTGGCGGTCACTTGGTGAAATTGATTAGAGAGGTTCCTGTCGACTAATTTCTTAGTCAATTAAACGAGGAAAAAATTTTTGATTAACGACTAGTCTAAAACTAATAAACACTCAGATATCAAGTTAAATTTGAGGAGTATTTAACAGACAATGTCAAAAGCTATCTAAACAAATTAATCACCTTCTTCAATAATGAATCATATTTTAAATGCTGCTTAACTGTGAAGCATTGCATCGTTCATTATGAACATTCCACATCATACTCCAGACAGACAATGGAGAAGAAAAAAATACTTAAAATAAACTGATGTCTAATATGAAAATGTGTTACTACAAAATATGTTCACGTATTATTAAAATCTGACAAATTAACATCTGAAAGTCTAATAAACTGCAGCCGAAAAATGTGGCGCATTGTGCCTTGCATTATGAATGATGCACATTGTTCTACAATGAATGAAACGCATCTCAATAAAAGTTCACACCTAATATGATAAAACAATAAATCCTCCATCCATTAGTTTTATTCTGCTTATCCAGGGCCACGTTGCCAGGTGAGCAGAGAAGCCCAGACCTCCCTCTCCCCAGCCACCTTCTCCAGCTCATCCAGGGGAACACCTCGGTGTTCCCAGGACAGCCGAGAGAGTTAATCTCTTCAGCATGTCCTCAGTCTGCCCCGGGGCCTCTTCCTGGTAAGACATGCTTAGAACACCTCACCCAGGTGACCACCTCAACTGGCTCCTTTCAGTGTGGAGGAGTAGTGGCTCTACTCTGAGCCCCTCCAAAACGACTGAACTCCTCATCCTGTCTCTAAGGGACAGCCCAGCCACCCTTCAGAGAAGGTTCATTTCTGCCACTTGTATCCGCAGTCTCATTCTTCTGCTTCTGCTTCTGCAGGCACTCACTAACTAACCACTGAGTCGTAGTGAAACAATGAAAAGTTCAATGCAAACCAGAAATGGAGACTGTTTATCTTCAAAGCAAAAGTTACACCTTTTATTCTTGATGTGTTGGTTTCAGGATAAGCCTCAACATTTACTTTGAAGGTAGGCTTACTCCAACTCCAGTGGCTTTTTTTTAAATTTATTTTTTTTAATTTTAAAGAAGCCCAGCACTCCCCGTAACAATGCTATGGCCACTTTGAACGTAATATGTGCTGTGGAAAAAAAGCTTGGGAAGCTTAACAGTCACCAAGGCTTAGCAGTATAGGATTTATCCAAGATGAATCTGTCTGGAGGATTATAGTCTTAAATATATTTAATTTTGATATTATAGTACAGCTTTTTCTTCATAGTAAAGGAAATGCTCTGAAATTAACAAGGTATGTTAAATCCATGTGACCTGCTGGATCGCCAGCGCTCCTGACTGTCAACTGCTTTTAAATGCCGGTAAAATTGAAACCACATATGATAGTGCAATAAGTCTTTTTGCATATAAAACCAGAGGATTTACACTTAAATATAATGCATTATGTGCATTATGTGCAATATGTATAATGGTTTACCTTCATACATATTATAATTAAGGTTCTGAAGGTTCTATTGATGTATAGTGAGTTGTAATATTCCACACGATGGTACTACAGCATGTATAACGGTAATGGTCTGGCAGACTTGTTCTATTATAGGTCTCAAAGGGTTTAATGCATACTTCAGTGAAATCAATTTTAAGTGTAGAAATGTAATTAAATCCATCAAGAGTGTAGTATTTGTGAATAAAATGAGCATGCAATCAAATCAAACTGCTCTGTCTGGCATCTTTCTCTTTTTCCTGATGTTACGGAGACACTGTTGTCCACTCCTTTATCCCCAAGGAATTCCTGACAGTCCCACACATCCCTCAGCAGGGAATTTATGGCACGCTGTGAATGTGGGAAGTCCACAGCTATGCAGGGATTCACACTCGTGTGCGCGAATCTGGTTTCTCTTGACCCATAACAGCTGGTTTAGAAGCGATGGGTCCCAGTCAGCTGCTGGATAGCCATTATGCGATTGCGCCTGTATGTAACTGCCCTTTAATCTCATGGGAAGATGCTGTGAGCATTTCCTCCTCCTCTCAGCTGACTGTACCACCCGTCCCATCTGTTAGTGTGCACACAGCTGTTGCATTCTGTCTTCATATTCAACTCACTCTCACACACTCACACACCGACCCCTCCCTGAGGTATTTGTCACAGTCTCTGGGGATGTCTTGTTGTTGTTGTGTTGTTTAGTAAATTGAGTCTAATGCCCACTCAGAGGCCACTACAAATCTCAGGTCTCTGAGGTGTGTGCCAAGTGTTTATATAGTGTAACACATGCACAACACAGTCCTGGCCTGGAATGATGAACTGACTTTGTTCTGGTAGTTTCGCCAAAGGATGATGGACATTCCTGGCATTTCCGCTCTCATCCCCCTGCCCTTTCTCACCCATGGGTGTAGCTCTATCAGTGATGATTTTGTTTCACCAACTTCATACAACGCAGGCGACACAGGAAATGTCAGGGCTTCGTGTTGCTTTGGAAAAGTTCATTAAGGTGTATTTATTTATTTTTTGGTCTTATGGGATACACAAGCTTCCTCCATCTGAACTATTGACAGTAAATTCTTCATTTAGTTATTGGCATTGGACACCAGTTTCCCTGAATTCCTGAATGTAGACATCAGCAAGGTAATAACCTCCTCATTGGTAGCTAATGGCTTATTGATTATAAATAAAAGAGGAATGTAATTTATTTCTTACAGTTTGTCACTGACTCAGAAAGGCTAAAATGACTACTGGCTATGAACTTTTATCTGTCATGGCACTATGAATGGATTATGAAGTTTCTTGGTAAGCTGTGACTCTTACAGCAAGCATTTCCTTGAATTCAGTGTCCCAACATGACTCAGCCAGTTCGTTGGTTGTGACATAATTTTGCTACAACTTTTAATCATTCTTGTAATTTGTACTTTTTATATCTTTATTAATTTTAATGTTATCTGCACCTGCTGAAGGTAGTGTTGAAATTTAGTTAGTTAAAATAGTATATTATATAATATACATTATAGGTACTTTATAATATATTATAGGTCCCTAGAATTCAATCGCTTTTGTTTAACATATTGAAATGTAGCGATGACATACTTTAAAATCCGCAGTGGTCTTTGGATGGTAGAATTCATGATCAGAAAACAGCAATGTGACTTTACTGCTAATTTAAAGCTTTCTTTACACTTAAGCTGCCGTTGGTTTATTATAGTTTCACTGCTGTGTCATTTATTACAGAAGAAACATGGTTTGTCTCTTTGCCCAAGTGAAGGTACTCACCTACTCAATTTAATAGTACAGTTAAGTGTGGAGTTGGGGCTTAACAAAGCCATGAAATCCCTAAATTAGATGTTTCATCACTATCATGGAGGAACCATGCAGGATATTCCTGTGTAACAGAAATCCAGATTTTTTTTTTTCCATATTAGCAGAATCACGAAAGAATAAGTGAGTAGACAAATGAATGAAGTTGTGATAGTCTGACAGTGTTCGAACCCAACCAGTGTTCAAGGCTTTCATTGTATTTATGCTTTGCAGTGATTCCAGCGTATTTATGCACAGTGCACTTTGTAACTTGTTTTTTGCTATGCTCGGCGGAGCTTTGTAAGCGCACATGTACATGTTGTAACTGTGTCGCAAGTATGTGAAACAGCTGGTAATGTGCACTGCTCTTGTTTGTTTGTGCTGTTCTTAGTTCTTAAAATCAATAACATCTGCTCATCACTGGTTAATTCTTTGATCCTTGTCGTTTTCCACTGCTTTCTCATCAAGCGAACCTAGCTATGATCGTCCTTTTCCCTGTACGACACAACCTTTCAACCATTCAGCATTCGATCTTGGCGTGCCATCACCACCATAAGAGTTAAGTGCTGCTGAATCTCAAGAGGAGGGTCCATAAATCCAGTCTGATACAGTTAACACATACAAACATATCCTCTGCTAGCACAGGCTAATACTGAGTGGCCCCAGTAGAGCAACAGCAAGGATAGAAACATTGACTCTCTCTTTTTAAAAATAAAAAATAAAAATCTGCGCTCTAAAGGGGCAGCCACACGGGAAAACCAGGGATCAATGAACGTTAAGGAAATTCAGTGACTTCTAGCAATGGCAGCTGAAATAGCAGTCAGCGATGGTAAGTGGGTGGGTACAGTTATTTCAGCTTTGAGGCGATTGGAGCTTTGAAGCAACTGTCGGTGCGAGCGAAGGGAAAAACACTCGACAGACATATGGCAATCTGGTAAATACATTAGAATTAGCTACAATAGCTGCAAAGCGGTGCACAATGAGAAGATCCGTTTGTACGTGGGTGGAGCTCAAGCATTTTCCCTACAACCTCAGTTCTCACTTCCTGTGCTAAGCAGCTTCTCCTCATTCATAAATGCAGTGCAGGCATATTATAATTGCTGCCCCTCCTGCACATTGAGGATTACCTCCATTAACCTGCCTTTCCAAAAGACTGGCAGATTAGCAGCTCACAGTGATACTGTTTATCCACAGAGTATGCTTGTGCAGAGTCCAAGTGTCTGCGCTGGTAGCCCAATTTCTGCTTGGAAAGGTTTGCTCCAGCTTTCCATATGGATGCGTAGACATCACCAAAAATGGGTGGTTTTGGTTGTCTGCAGGATTGGAATATCTCCCCTCAGGAATCTCAGGATTAGCTTCAACTGCGGCAGCGCTGCCCACAGCGGACTGGGATCCCTTCAGCACATCGGCCAGTCAGTCTATGATTAGATGATGCTGGAAGCGGACTGCATTTCTCCATCAGCAAACAAAGCCAAATCCACAGCAATTTATGGAGGTTTTACAATTTAGAGAAAAATTTTCAAGCATGGCCTGCTGGACAGCCAATCACAAGTGGCAGTATGCCTGTACTGCTTCCTCCCTCATCCAGTTGACAGGTACAGTGCTGCCTGTCTGGTGGCGCATAGGAAGAGGGGGAGGCAAATATAGATCTACCCTGCAGTCATCACCATCATTTCCTTTGTCTACCCTTCCTCCTCATCTCTCAGTTAATCCAATGAAAACAGAATTTAGCTCACTTTTATTTCTTTATGGTGCGTTTTTCAGTAAAAAGGAGCTTTCATCTCTGTCTTTACCTCCTCCTTGTGTTTAGCTATTTGTCATTTTCCCATTTGCTCATCCTTTGCCTTCTTTTTCCTCAGTCTTCCTTACTTTCCCTCCCTCCTTCTCTGCCATCCACTTCATTCCTTCTTACTGTCACACACAGAGCTTTTTTTTTTCTTCTTCTTCTTCTTCTTCTCAGCCCAGTAATGACACAATGAGTCTCATTAGCTTACGGTTTTTCAAAGTTCCTCCTAGTTGGTTTTGTTCGTCATTTACCCAGAAACCTTTCTTCTCCGGTCTGTTTCTGTGCGGGTGTGGGTGTGACCTGGCCACTCTATATTTAGCTGCTGTGCCACTTTCTCTGTTCCCAGAGCACTGCAGAGTGCTGGGAAGTGATGGGGGGGATGTGTCTTTAAACTTACCTTTCACTTTTTTTTTTGTGTGTGTGTGTGTGCGTGTGTGTGATATAAAAATCCAGCCAAAAATACTGCTAATGGATATTGTACTATATAGACACACAGATGTGCATGAACACAGGCAACCTCTAGAAACAAGAAGGATGGTTTGTTTGTGTTTTGGTCAGTGTGTGTGTAAAACCTTAATCCAGCGACTGTTTTTACTTTGCCGTACAGTAGCAAATTCACACAACTACAAGGCACTCACTGTGTGCTCTCTTTATACACACACTCTCTTCCAAAGACACAGCGGTTTTCTGTTTGTCATCTTGTCAACATTAGGTTTTTCATTGACCTTTGATTATCCTCCTGCTCAGTGGCAGCCAGCCAATCAGACAGCAGGTTTGCAGGCAACATCAAAGATTGTCTTTGCTTCAGAAGATGAATCACTCTGCGGTGAAAACATGCTGACTTATCTGTCTGTGCGCATATGCTGCAGTTCACCTCGATAAGCATGCTCCTTTAGCATTTAGCTTGGCATCACTGCTGTAAATAAGTGGCACTGATAAACATCACGCTCGTGCTAAGCTGTGAGGTAATGTTGAGGGAGCATCAATGTAGGCAGCTGCTGTAAAAGCAGCTTTCATGTAATTTAATGGCCATATTGTCAAACGACGACCACAACATTCGAATCTCTGCACAATAGCAGATGTGAATTCATATGTGGATGTATTCATGGTGATTTCATGAATAATGATCATTTTTTTATAACTGGTGCAGAAAATGAAAAGAGTCTAAAATTCAAGCTTTTTCATGTAAGACAAAGAAAAGATGTAAATCCTCACATTCTTATAGTGTTTGTATTAAATATAACTTGAATGGTTTTATTCTGGGCATCACGGTGGCCATACCATCTGGAAGGCCTGGGTTCGATGTCTCTCTCTTTCTCTCTGTGTGGAGTTTGCATGTTCTCCCCGTGTCTGCGTGGGTTTTCTCCGGGTACTCCGCTTTCCTCCCACAGTCCAAAGACATGCACTTACTGGGGTTAGGTTAATTGGCCACTCTAAATTGCCCATAGGTGTGAATGTGAGTGTGGATGGTTGTCTGTTTCTGTGTTGGCCCTGCGACAGGCTGGCGACCTGTACAGGGTGTACCCTGCCTCTCGCTGTATGTCAGCTGGGATAGGCTCCGATGGATGGATAGTTTTATTCTGTTACTGGGACCTCTGTGGCTCCCCAGTGCCTCTGTTTGAAATAAGCAGTTTTAGCTCCCTTCCCCATGACTTTAAGCAATTTTTCTTCTGATAGCCTGTCTCTTGTAAACAGAAAGTTTGAAGAGTAGGTGGGTGGGACTGGCATTATAGAGCTAAGAGTTGGGAAAAAACACCATCTGAAGGTCATATGCTGTTGGTGCATTGATTTTTTTTTTTTTTTTTTTTTTTTTAAGTATTTAAAACTTTGGCCATTTTCAATATGAAAGTCCACTGTTGGAACAGTGCATCTACAGCAGAAGAGAACAATAGGTCAACTTCTACTCATATTGATAGCACCTTTAACTGTTTTTGTTCCATTATGTTTGACACTATCTTAATTTTTCATGAAAAAAAAGACTTAAAGTTACAGCTGCAGATACAGCAGCAAGTTTGATGCAACTATCCATTAATTTTCTTAACTTATCATATTCAGTCTCATGGAGGGAGGTGGGGGTAAGCCTATCCCAGCTGTCAAAGGGTGAGGCAGGGTATGCCCTGGACAGGTCATCGGGGTGTCACAGAATAACTGCCACTGACTGACTGTTTGCAGCTTCTCAAGTGTGACAGCTGAATATCTCTTTTACATTATTACACATTTTGGGACCACCTCGATTTGGCTTTGATTGTTGGTTGGATAAAATAAGCTGTGGCGATGATGATTAATATTTCTTACAAAACAGCTGTGTTTACATCTTTTTGAGTTTTCTGAAGAAAACAGGTCATGTGGTGAGAAAAAATTTAAATAGTGATCAATAAATAAACCTTAGATTCAACCCAGTTTGACTCCCCCAGCGCTCTCCCTCTCCAGAGAGTTGATCTGGCCCATGTGTGGCTCCCAGAAATAGAGCCAGAGCAAGCACACTCTGTCTGCACTCCCCTCCTCTCATGCTTCATCTATAAAGAGCTACAAGCTCATTCTCTACAGGAGCGCAGTGGGAAATGTAGTTGATCATACTAATTTGTTTTTTGTGGCACCCTGAGGGAGGGAGGGAGACAAATGAGAGGAGAGAAGAATAGTAAAAATAGAGACAAGTCCTGATTCTCATCCATCTCCTCCGGTGGCGGGAATGAATTAGCATCTCATTAGCATACAGTCGTAAATATGAGAACATGCAGAGAGCAGAGACTGGAATACACTTTCAAATACACTTCAGTGCCCGAGAGGGGTGCTTGTCTGAGCATTTGTATGATGATAATGGTAAAGGGATGACAGAGAGGGTACTCCTCCCCTTTACAGTACTTGTTATGTAATTTACGGTAACAAATTGTGTGTATGTGTCTTACCGCTTCATCCCTACACCATAAGACTGTGCAATTAAAATGGAGAGAAAGATGAATTACGTTTTTTTTTTTCTCCTTTCCATCTCTCTGCTGATCTCTGAATAGCTTTAATTGCACATGTTAGACAGTGTATCACGTGTACTGTAGGATTGCACCTCAGAGGAAAATCACGTATTGAGGGTGCTTGAGAGGAGGGCTCTTGAGCATAATTTGTAGTACAGCGCGTTGAATTCCCTCTGCAGTGGGCAGCGTTATTGTTTGCATTTGTTCTGCCATCAGGAGTGAAGCCGAGCTGTTCGTGTTGGATTTGGAGTCCAGGAAGGAGAGAAGACTCAAAATTGTCAGAGCTATGAAAACAAGACCAATGGCATGTGTCTACACTGGCAGAATACTACTTATTGCATAGAATAATTGACAAGCCAAATACAATTACTATGTTTTGTTTCACAGAAGTACAGTACTGTGACAGTCTTGAGCTACCCCTTATTTTTTTTATATTTTCCTTTCCAAGGAGCCAGACTTTGCTCTGTTTCCAAGTTGTCTTGTAGTTCTCCAGGCTTTCTGAAAGGCTTTCAGAGTTTGGCCATTGGGTACTTTTTCACTCATTTTCACTCCAGTCCTGCTGCATGATCATTTTCAGTGGATTATTTTTTAATGTTTGTTTTAAGCCACTTAACACACACCTATCAATCCATCAGGCACCTAAATCAAGGGATGAACCAGTGTTGTCTAGAGATAACAGACAACTTAGCAAAGAACCCATTTGTATCTTAAGGCCCTTTGTTACCAGCAGCCTGTTGCAAAGACACACAATTTGTTCCAATTTCTTTAGCTGAATCTATGAAAAGTGCCAAGATAACAGTTTCACAGCCATAAAATAGTATTTTTGCACCAACAAGATGATTTCCCAAAGAGCTATTAGCTAAAAACTTGGCATATCTCAGCATGGTGTGTGCAGCGTCCTTAAAATATTTTAGGAAATTGGAGGACAAAAGAAATGGCAGGCCTAAGAACTACTTACAGAAGATGAACAGTATCTGAAATCATCTTTAAGAGAGGATATGACAGAGGACCTGAGAGATGCATCTGGCCCTTCAGTTGACCCAGCTACTCTTCATGGTCTCAGTGGAAGGGTGGCTATCAAGAAGCCATTCTTAAGGAAGGGAAATGGGGAGAAAAGGCTGAGGTACACCAAAAGACACAGGAACTGGACTGAAAATCAGTGGCAACAGGTTTGATGGAGTGTTTTGAATTTTTTTATTTTAAATTCTCAACAATATGGACAGAGGAGGTCAGGAGAGGGGTACAGCAGTGAGTGTCTACAGTCATACGTAAAACAGTCAGTGGTGTTGGAGATTGCATAAATGTACTGTCAGATTTTGATCCACCATCTAATACCATCTGGAAAGTGTCGGGGGGGTGGGGGGGCGTGTTACACACTGCCAATGCATTAAAATCATACTTGGATAGAAAAAACACACAATGGAATGCTGTCAGTCATGGATTGGCCTCCCCAGAGCCCAGACCTCAACATTACTGCAGCAGTGTGGGATCATCTTGACAAAACAAAAGGCAGCCAACACCCAAAGAAGAGCTTTGAATGTACTTCGAGAAACCTGGAGAACTATTCCTGAAGAGTAGTTTAAGAAGTTACACCAAGGCTTGAGTTGATGTTGGTCATCCCAAATACTGACCTACAAGCTCATTACAATCATACAAACTCAGTTTTTTCCTTCTGTTCTATAATTCCATGCATGTTTACACATGTTTCAATAAATCTCTGCACCTATCTGCCATTTTCCTAGCAGAATGTAAAGAAATGAGGGGTGGCTCAAGACTTTTGAGCAGTAGTACTGTATTATCCTTGTACTCCTCAATATACTGTGTTTACACTGTGCATTACT